>NC_092097.1:18976219-19276219 GCF_045679555.1 Salvelinus alpinus
CTAACATAAATATATGTGGTGTTTTCTCTGTAAAACATTAAAAAAATCGGACATGTTGGATGGATTGACAAGATGTTTATCTTTCAAATGCTGTATTGGACTTGTTAATGTGTGAAAGTTAAATATTTCAATTTTGTTTTTTGAATTTGCCGCTCTGCCTTTTCAATGGAATGTGGGAGGAGTGCTGCTAGCGGCACCCCTGGCCTCAACAACACAATGTAACTCCAAGTCAATCACACTTCTGTGAAATCAAACTGTCCACTTAGGAAGCAACACTGATTGACAATAAATTTCACATGCTGTTGTGCAAATGGAATAGACATAAGGTGGAAATTATAGGCAATTAGCAAGACACCCCCAGTAAAGGAGTGGTTCTGCAGGTGGTGACCACAGACCACTTCTCAGTTCCTATGCTTCCTGGCTGATGTTTTGGTCACTTTTGAATGCTGGCGGTGCTTTCACTCTAGTGGTAGCATGAGCCGGAGTCTACAACCCTCACAAGTGGCTCAGGTAGTGCAGCTCATCCAGGATGCCACATCAATGCGAGCTGTGGCAAGAAGGTTTGCTGTGTCTGTCAGCGTAGTGTCCAGAGCATGGAGGCGCTACCAGGAGACAGGCCAGTACATCAGGAGACGTGGAGGAGGGCAACAACCCAGCAGCAGGACCGCTACCTTCGCCTTTGTGCAAGGAGGAGCAGGAGAAGCACTGCCAGAGCCCTGCAAAATGACCTCCAGCAGGCCACAAATGTGCATGTGTCTGCTCAAACGGTCAGAAACAGACTCCATGAGGGTGGTATGAGGGCCCGACGTCCACAGGGGGGGGTTGTGCTTACAGCCCAACACCGTGCAGGACGTTTGGCATTTGCCAGAGAACACCAAGATTGGCAAATTCGCCACTGGCGCCCTGTGCTCTTCACAGATGAAAGCAGGTTCACACTGAGCACATGTGACAGAGTCTGGAGACGCCGTGGAGAACGTTCTGCTGCCTGCAACATCCTCCAGCATGACCGGTTTGGCGGTGGGTCAGTCATGGTGTGGGGTGGCATTTCTTTGGGGGGCCGCACAGCCCTCCATGTGCTCGCCAGAGGTAGCCTGACTGCCATTAGGTACCGAGATGAGATCCTCAGACCCCATGTGAGACCATATGCTGGTGCGGTTGGCCCTGGGTTCCTCCTAATGCAAGACAATGCTAGACCTCATGTGGCTGGAGTGTGTCAGCAGTTCCTGCAAGAGGAAGGCATTGATGCTATGGACTGGCCCGCCCGTTCCCCGGACCTGAGTCCAATTGAGCACATCTGGGACATCATGTCTCGCTCCATCCACCAACGCCACGTTGCACCACAGACTGTCTATACACTGCTCAAAAAAATAAAGGGCGGAGGTAGCGTTCCTGCTGCTGGGTTGTTGCCCTCCTACGGCCTCCTCCACGTCTCCTGATGTACTGGCCTGTCTCCTGGTAGCGCCTCCATGCTCTGGACACTACGCTGACAGACACAGCAAACCTTCTTGTGAAAGCACCGCCAGCATTCAAAAGTGACCAAAACATCAGCCAGGAAGCATAGGAACTGAGAAGTGGTCTGTGGTCACCACCTGCAGAACCACTCCTTTATTGGGGGTTCTTGCTAATTGCCTATAATTTCCACCTGTTGTCTATTCCATTTGCACAACAGCATGTGAAATTTATTGTCAATCAGTGTTGCTTCCTAAGTGGACAGTTTGATTTCACAGAAGTGTGATTGACTTGGAGTTACATTGTGTTGTTTAAGTGTTCCCTTTATTTTTTTGAGCAGTGTATATACACCAGGGTTTGGAACTGGTTCAGGGAACAGAACTAAAAACCGGATAAGAACGTAATTCCTCAAGAAATGCAACCTGGAACGGAAGTTCTGAAACAGAACCGTTATTTTAAAAGTATGGGAACCGTTTAACGTTAATTTACGTTCCAGTCATTTTTTTCCTAGTTCCACAACAAAAATGCAACAAAGTGCCTATGACACTCGAACTTATTCCGGTGTCTGCCTGCAAGCTGAAAATCTTTGCGTGTTTAGGCTACCTGCTCCTCAGAAGCATAGGCGAACTGTACTGACGTTACAAGCTTAAATAGGAAGATGGGGAGAGACCTTTTTATTATATAAAGAATGGATTAACCTTTTTCAATGCAACTTTTTTATTTTAAGTTGATTGAGAACACATTCTCATTTACAGCAATGACCTGGGGAATAGTTACAGGGGAGATGGGGGATGAATGAGCCAATTGTAAGCTGGGGATGATTAGGTGGTATGAGGGACCAATTAGGAATTTAGCCAGGACACCAGGGTTACCACCCCTACTCTTATGATAAGTGCCATGGGATCTTTAGTGACCACAGAGAGTCAGGACAACCGTATAACTTCCCATCTGAAAACCTGCACCCAACACAGGGAAATGTCCCCAGTCACTGCCCTGGGGCATTTTATTTTAGACCAGAGGAAAGAGTGCCTCCTACTGGCCCTCCAACACCACTTCCAGCAGCAACTGGTCTCCCATCCAGGACCGACTCTGCTTAGCTTCAGAAGCAAGCCAGCAGTGGGATGTAGTAACTGTAGATTGGCCAATAAGCCTAGTTAGCACATTTCACACTAGATTTATTGACTACAAAAATGTCAAAAGTGTTTTTAATTCTGGTGCCTCTCTTCACACACACTTGTTAGTTAGCTAGCTCAAAGGACATTCAAAGTTCCTCCTTAGAAGCTGCTCCTAGGTATAAATCTGTGGACCTAATTCAGATAATGCATGTCATAAGATGCCCAAGCCTCAGTCCTCTCACCCCATCCCCAAAATTGCAGTTGCATCTTGCGCCATAGGCTACACTTGTCTGTCCATCACGCATGTAAACAACTAGTTTGCCTGCTCTATATTCACTGATTGGAGAAGTAATTTAATGAGCCGAATGTAAAAAAAATATATATATATGATTTCGCAGGTTAAAAAGGAGCGGTATAAACCTGTAGGCTACTTTTTTATTTTGCTGGTTGGAACACTGAACAAAACAATTGGAAAATATTTTTGGTTCCAACCCCTTGTATACACTTGCTCTCACCACATGCATTTGTTTTTCATGATCTTTACATTAGCATTTGAACACCGAAACATTGAACATGAGCACGTTTGCCACACCCTATAAAATGTAACCGTAAAACAACTCTTAAGGACTTTGATTTAAGAGAGATTCTATGGTGCCAAAAACAATGAATACAGTAACAATACAACAATTTTGTTTACAGAATGCATCTTCATATAAACCAAAAAAGGTTAAAAAAATTAAAAACATGATGGCAGAGTATTCTTATAGAGCTTGGATTACAGTATCAACCCATTGTTTCTGACAGGTGTCATTCCTGTAATACACCTGTAGTTCAATTGACCAAGAAAAGACCACCCCCCCTAAATGTTAACAAGTAGCTGTCCATACTAGAACTTCACTAGGTAGGTGCGTGCCTTCATCAGGCATTTGAGCTTACTCTTGTGCAGCCCTCTTGCTGCCGGTGTCAAAGTCCTCCTTCAGCAGCTGCTCAATGTGGTCTTCCTCCTGCAGCATCTGAAGCATCTGCAGCTGGGAAGCAGACTCCTGCAGCGGAACAACAGGGGAATCTGAAACAGCCAGACGCTGACTAGCAATCTAGTGAAGACAAAACCCGCCCATGATTAAATGTCAGAGACGGATAGTGATCTACCATCACTTTTGTCTCATTCAAGCTTTAGCCTTCTAGCAACGTTATAGCACATTCACATGTCATGACACAAACTAGCTCAGGAAATGTACGAATTAGTTTAGGAGTTCCAGTCCACCTCTGAAACTCAGCCAGTCCTATTTATAGTCAGAAGAGATAGTGGAAATGTACAGTCCCTTCGGAAAGTATTCAGACCACTTGACTTCTTCCATATTTTATTACTTTACAGCCTTATTCCAAAATGGACTAAATAAAATAAAAAATCCTCAGCAATCTACACACAATACCCAATAATGACAAAGCTAAAACAGGTTGTTTGAAATGTTTGTACATATATTAAAAATAATAAACAGATACCTTATCTACATAATTATTCAGACCCTTTGCTATGAGACTCGAAGTTGAGCTCAGGTGCATCCTGTTTCCATTGATCATCCTTAAGATGTTTCTACAATTTTATTGGAGTCCACCTGTGGTAAATTCAATTGATTGGACATGATTTGGAAAGGCACACACCTGTCTATATAAGGTCCCACAGTTGACAGTTCATGTCAGAGAAAACACCAAGCCATGAGGTTGAAGGAATTGTCTGTAGAACTCAGAGACAGGATTGTTTCGAGGCACAGATCTGGGGAAAGGAACCAAAAAATGTCTGCAGCATTGAAGGTCTCCAAGAACACAGTGGCCTTCATCATTCTTAAATGGAAGAAGTTTGTATGAAAATATATTTGAGAGGCTTCCAATAATGAACACCATCTGTGTTCTGTTAGACAAGTAACTCTTTATCCACATTATAGCAGGGGGTGACATACGTTTTTCCTGTGCTTGTGCTTGTTGAATGTCCTTCACTATAAGCATGCTGAAAGTTTGTTGTCAATTTGTTTACTGTGAAATTGCACTGTATCTGGTCAAACACAATTTTTTCCAGAAGTTTACTAAGGGTTGGTAACAGGCTGATTGGTCGGCTATTTGAGCCAATAAAGGGGACTTTACTATTCCTGGGTAGCGGAATGACTTTAGCTTTCCTCCAGGCCTGAGTGTCTGTGACAGCATGGGTAGCCCATTGAGGCTACAACTCATAGAAATTCCCACCCAGTTGACTACTTTAAAATAGCGGAAGCATGGTGGATGCCATCAATGGCCACTAGAAGTCTCTAAAATTTTCAATGGGTCTATGGAAAGCCATTTTAACATACGTTGACTGTACAAACATTATGAACACCTGCTCTTTCAATGACATAGATGACGATGTAAAAATGGCCGTCCTTCTCTTCTCCTCTCTACCTAACTTTACCTCACAGTCCCTTCAGTTTCCCTTAAGTCCTGTTAGTTTGGCTGTTCAGCCTACCTTAGTTATCCCTCACCCATCATAGCCCTGCCATTCCCAACCAATCAGAGCGCTTGGAAATGCACATCTGGACACTGCCCCTGCCCATTCAAGTCAGAGTGTTATCGTCGTCCGAAGAGAGAAGGACTTTTTATTGTCGACAGTAACTCAAGTGTGTGTTTGTGTGTGTTTTGACAGTTAAGAGAGTAATGGGCCTCAACATCGTGTTCTAACTGGACAGCACTGTGTTGAGCAGAACCTAAGCAATCAGCACAAGTTAGGCCTTTCACAGCCGACCACTCAGACGAGCTCCAGTTAGCCGTTTTTATAGACCAGGTGAAAGCTATGATTTCTTATTGATGTCACTTGTTAAATCCACTTCAAGCAATGTAGTTGAAGGGGAGGAAACAGGTTAAATAAGGATATTTAAGACTTGAGACAATTGAGACATGGAATGTGTATGTGTGCCATTCAGAGGGTGAATGGGCAAAACAAATTATTTAAGTGCCTTTGAACTGGGTATGGTAGTAGGTGCCAGCCGCACCGGTTTGTATCAAGAACAGTTATTTTTACACTCAACAGTTTCCTGTGTGTATCAAGAGTGGTCCACCACCAAAAGGACATCCAGCCAACTTGACAAAACTGTGGGAAGCATTGTCAACATGGGCCAGCATCCCTGTGAAATGCTTTTGACACCTTGTAGAGTCTGTGCCCTGACGAATTGAGGCTGTTATGAGGTTAAAATTCGGAATATATTAGCATATATTTATTAAAACTTAAACCAATCAGTTTCTGGTGCCTTGAATGTCAATTAACAGGAGGGTGGAGAGAGCACCGAGAGACAGTCTTCATGTTTTGTTTCCTTAAAATTATTATTATTTTTTTTTTAATTAGATGTTTTTCCTACTAATGTATACAACCTACTCCACATTTCGAAATTGAAAGAAAAATGATAGAAAATGTGAATTATTGATAAAAAATGTTTTTATTTAGATTTGATAAATATATATATTTTAAAATGTAATTATTGATATAAAGAAATACAATTATTGATATGACAAATGTAAGGAATATATGTTCTAATGGCTTTCCACACTTGAACAGACTAAATAAACATTGAGCATCTGACCAATAGAGTACAACAGTTTGAGTCATAATACCCATAAAACCTAGCGGTCAAAGATGGAAATGGTTCCAATTGTTTTTCTACCATTAATTTTTCCCATTTTCAAATCAATTATCAAAACATCACGCCAGGGTAAACCTACGTGAAACACAGCCCTTATTTTAAGTGTTTCTAAAATCTCCTATGAGAAAATTGAATGGTTAAAAAACTATTAGAACCATTTCCCTGTTTGACCCCTAGGTTTTTATGGCTATTATGACACCTCCACTGTGGGGTTCTATTACATGAGACTTCAGTTCTGGGTTAACTGAGATTACAACATCCCCAATGACAGACAGGTTTGGTAGGATGTCCTCTATGGGCTGTCCTCTTTTTACACCACTAGATGTCCCTATCCCACCAGATAAGTGATAAGTTTCCCAATGGACCGGTGGTGTGGCCTGGACTGGATTGAAACAGATACATACAGTATATTCGGAAAGTATTCAGACCCGTTGACATTTTTTGTTAAGTTACAGCCTTATTCTAAAATAGAGTGTGCAAAGCTGTCATCAAGGCAAAGGGTGGCTATTTGAAGAATCTCAAATATAAAATATATTTTGAATTATTTTACACTTTTTTGGTTACTAAATGATTCCATATGTGTTGTTTCATAGTTTTGATGTCTTCACTATTATTCTACAATGTAGAAAATTGTAAAAAATAAAGAAAAACCCTGGAATAATATAAAACTTTGGATCAGTATATATATATATATCTATATATTTTTTGTATATATATATATATACATTTTTGTTTCTCAATTTAGTTTTAGACTTGTAATTTTGTGATCTCATCAATGGTTATGTCCATTGCTTTTCATGGTTTCATTCACACTCTTTCATTGAAATAAATAATGTTTCTGTATCAGTCACCCTTGACACTGAATATCAATATTACCCTGAATAAGGTCTGAAAATCATTTGGTTCTGATGAGTAAGAGAGAGAGAGGATGGCTCTTTCTTTCACTTAATAAGACAGTTCCATTGTTGAGTCACACTGTAGGGTCCAGTGTACCACCCTGCTGCCTGGAGATTTGGCGAGATGCTGTGTCTTTTAAAGATGGAGCGTTGCCAAGTTAACGAGGTAAAGAGATGGAGTGGAATTTGCTGTCTGGATCTCTGTCAGCAGATCTGAAGTGACAGACAGGCTGTTGAGGAGGAGCAGAAAGTATTAGAGCGCTATCCTCCTCTCATTATCTTCCTCCAGTTCAGCTAAAGATCTCCTGGTACTTTGGCTTCAACTCATGACCCTGAAAGAAATTACAAAATGTTCACATTATTTAAAATGCTGAAACACCCTTGGTCGTGAATAAATCCTTGATGATCCTTGAATGAATTCAGGAGATTAGGCCTATATGATTTATGCAATTTAGTTATGCTTTTCCATGTCCAGTCATTACAGTGTACAGTATATTGTCACTGGATATCATTATGTTACCCCAACACAGACACCCTGACATCAGAGAAAATATACATATTCTATACATGATCTTGGATATCAGGGTGTGTCTATGGGATAAAAGAGTGATATCCAGAGAGAGACATCGGTCACGTGTGACAGAGAAAAGTGTCTGCAGAGTGGAGTTAAGGCCTCTTAGCTGGTGTGCATTGGTCCTGCTCTTAATGACCACAGCCTTTTGGAGCAGAGAGAAACGCAGAGATACAGAAGCCACACAGCACAACACTGCAGCCAGTCAGGCAGGCCATGCTACTAGCACAGTGTGCCCTGATCCAAAACCCTTCCAGAGAGATGCAGTGCACCTACATATCCACAGGAGGCCACTCTGATGTCTTGATGATGATCAGGTGTGCGGAGGGTAGTCACGAGATAGCCACACTAGAATGTAATTGAGTAATGCACGGGTCAGTTTTTTGGAGCCGCACGCTCACCACGCCGCATAGAATTGTTCCAAGAGCCGACCCGTTACCCATCATATAACATCAATTTATGTCATTGTTTTTATGTAGTAGGCTTTACTGTTATTGTTATTAGTAGGCTATTATTACTAATTCCCTTCCCCACATTAATTAATTTCTCTGCATGTCTATTCAACATTGGATAAAAGGAAACCATGCCATGAATTAAGAACGATATATTTTTATTTTCACAATCCGATGCATCACTCAAATAACTTTGAGAAAAAGAGCATTCTAATTAGCCTTCTTACCTAATGAAAGCATATAGCTGACATAACAAAACAATACATTTACATGCAATATTGTTTAGATAATCATATAGTTTAGGCCTAATTAAAACGTCAATAAACCATTCCCAGAGTCGAATATAGGCTGCAAAAATAGGCTACATTAGTAAGCTATTGGCAACTCAAACTCAGTGGTGGAAAAAGTACCCATTGTCAAACTTGAATAAAAGTAAAGATACCTTAATAGAAAATGACTCAAGTAAAAATGAAAGTCACCCAGTAAAATACTACTTGAGTAAAAGTATTTGGTTTTAAATATACCTAAGTATCAAAAGTAAATGTAATTGCTAAAATATACTGAAGTATCAAAAGTAAAAGTATAAATAATTTTTTATTCCTTATATTTAGCAAACCAGAGGCACCATTTTCTTGTTATTTTAATGTATGGATAGCCAGTTGCACATTCCAACACTCAGACATAATTTACAAACGAAGCGTGTGTGTTTAGTGAGTCCGCCAGATCAGAGACAGTAGGATGACCAGGGATGTTCACTTGATAAGTGCGTGTATTGGACCATTTTCCTGTCCTGCTAAGCATTCAAAATGTAACAAGTGTCAGGTGTCAGGGAAAACTTATGGAGTAAAAAGGACATTATTCTCTTTCGGACTGTAGTGAAGTAAAAGTAAAAGTTGTCAAAAATAAAATAGTAAAGTACAGATACACCTGCTTAAGTAGTACATTAAAGTATTTTAAGTTAAGTACTTTACACCATTGCTCAAGCTTTTACCAACTGCACAGGTTTACACTTTATTTGGTCTGTGTATGGTCTAATGAACAAAAGCCTGAATTAATGTAATAATCCTAACTGATACTTAACTGAACTATTGAAAAGAAATAGGCCTAACTGCTTGTTCTTTGTGCAGGCTGTGTATCCATAATCCATCTACCATGTTGATGTCCTTCCAAACTGGGGATTTCACTTGCGCAGCACCTGTTTCCATGATGCTATTGTAGCCTATTCCTTTAACCTTTCTTTTTATTTCTCCGGTTAGGCCTACGTTAGCCATTTTAGCGTGAGTTAAGCTATGCAGGGAGTAAACTTGCCAATGAGACATTCTCACGTGGGGAGAGGGAACATTATAACATTTTAGCACCACACAAATAGTCCTATGGGACAGTTCCCGGCCCCATCGAATCAAATCGATTTATAAAATCCTTCTTACATTAGCAGATGTCACAAAGTAATACACAGAAACCCAGCCTAAAACCCAAACAGCAAGCAATGCAGAAGCATGGTGGCTAGAAAAACTCTCTAGAAAGGCAGGAACCTAGGAAGAAACCTAGAGAGGAACCAGGCTCTGAGGGGTGGCCAGGTTCTGGCTGTGCCGGGTAGAGATTATAAGAATACACGTCCAGATTGTTCTTCAAGATGTTCAAATGCTCATAGATGACCAGCAGGGTCAAATAATAATCACAGTGGTTGTAGAGGGTGCAACAGGTCAGTACCTCAGGAGTAAATGTCAGTTGGCTTTTCATAGTCGGGCATTCAGAGGTCGAGACAGCAGGTGTGAGTGAGTGAGTGAGTGAGTGAGTGACAGCCAGGAGTCATCAGGCCAGGTAGTCCTGATGCATGGTCCTAAGGCTCAGGTCCCCGGGAGGGGAGGGAGAGAGAATTAGAGGGAGCACACTTAAATTCACACAGGACACCCAGGTAAGACAGGAGAATTACACCAGATATAACAGACTGACCCTAGCCACCCGGCACATAGACTATTGCAGCATAGATACTGGAGGCTGAGACAGGGGGGGTCGGGGGACACTGAGGCCCTGTCCGACGATACACTTGGACAGGTCCAACCAGGCAGGATATAACCCCACCCACTTTGCCAAAGCACATCCCCCACACCACTAGAGGGATATCAACAGACCACCATAAGATGTTATTTTATATTTGATTAACAATACAAAACATACACACGACTACATCATACAAACATCACTACATCACACCTGCCTAGACCCACTAGCCCCCACCCCTATCTCCAGCGCCCTTATCAGTTTCTGCCACATGGCCTCAAACTGTTTGATTTTGTTTCTCTCCATCGCACACGCTCTTTACATTTTTAGATAGGGTAATAAAGCATTTGACTTTTCCATTGTGTAAATGACGGACGATTGGCCAATTTCCCGTTTTTTGTATACTTACAAAAAAAAGATCATTGATGAGAAAAGTATTGTCCAACCTAGGGCTGTTGCGGTGACCATATTACACATCGGTGGTCATGAGTCAAATTCCACGTAACCGTTTAGGCACTGACCGTTTAGTTATGATAATTAGGCTTCTCCAAGCTCTGATGCTGCTGATGGTCATTAGTAGCCTACCAAACTTGCTAACTGCCTGGTACTCAACACTCTATTGTCCCTCTAATCACTTATAAATCTAATCAAACACTTCATGAGAGCCCATGAGCTCATGTTGCACAACATTTCTATTGGCTACGCAACTGAGTGATGGCCTACTTTTCTCATCAATTATATATTTTTTTGTAAGTATACAAAAGAAAACTGGAAATTGGCCAATCGTCCGTCATTTACACAATGCCCTATCTAAAAATGTAAAGAGCGTTGGCGATGGAGAGAAACAAAATCAAACAGTTTGAGGCCATGTGGCAAAAACTCTACTATATTTATTCATCAACTTTCCTAATATTAAGCACATTCCTTACCTGGCTGGTATGAAAATAAATAAACCACGGGAAAGCGTCCTTCATTTGCTATTTTTTTTAATCCCTTTTTCTCCCCAATTTCGTGGTATCCAATTGGTAGTAGTCTCATCGCTGCAACTCCTGTACAGACTCGGGAGAGGCGAAGTTCGAGAGCCATGCATCCTCCGAAACACAACCCAGTTTCGAGACAGGTGCATGAGCCCGCTGCACTGCTTCTTGACACAATGCACATCCAACCCGGAAGCCAGCCGCACCAATGTGTCGGAGTGCACTGGTCAGCGTGCACTGCACCCAGCCCGCCACAGGAGTTGCTAGTGCACAATGAGACCAAACCCTCCCTAACCCGGACGGCGCTGGGCCAATTGTGCGCTGCCCATGGGCCTCCCGGTCGCGGCCGGCTGCGACAGAGCCTGGGCGCGAACCCAGAATCTCTGCGATGCAGTCTTAGACCACTGCGCCACCTGGGAGCCCCTCATTTGCCATTTAAGTATATAGATGACGTGCATTTTCTCCCACTGCCCCAGTTTCGAGACAGGTGCATGATAATAGTCCATTCTAAATCAAAACAAATTTCACACATTATTTAGTATATGTAAAGACAAGATTAAATCAAGAATAGTCTGATGGGTGTCAATAATATCACTTGTGAATGATGCCCAGCATAAGGCAAGAAACCATGTCTTTTTTTTGTGCAACTTTTTGAATCATAGTCACACACCTGATGTAGCCTAGCACATAGGCCTATATGTTTTGATAAGGTTTGTATCACATCTAAAGTGGCCAAATAACTTCTTAAAATGAAGCACACGAATCTGCTTTACAAGGGGTGTAGAGCCTCACTGGCAAACATAAGCAGTGAGTGAGTTTTAAGTTTGGGGAAGATCATTTTCACCATGAAGATGCACCTTTAGAATAAAGCATTCCATGCATAATCACATTTGTGGTCACTTTTGATAATGGTGTTTTCCCACTAATGGAACATTACTGCCATCTGTGCATTGCCGCGTTTATAATGTAAAGAAATAGCCTAATAGTATTCTATTCTGTGCATTTTGGGGTGGTATGTAGCATAGTGGATAAGCCTAGTGGTTAGAGCATTGGGACAGTAACCGAAAGGTTGCTGGATCAAATCCCCGAACTAACAAGGTAAAAATCTGTCGTTCTGCCACTGAACAAGGCAATTTTTTAAAACAATTTTTCTTTGAGTTTAACCTGTAGTTCTTGACTCTCTTCAGAAGTAAAAAAAATCATATTCCTGCTTAAATTTAGAAATGTTGTTTTCTTCTTGAACTTTTATGGGCTTTTTCTAAAATAGTGATTTCTTTTTCTTTAATTTCTACATCAGATTTAACTTTTGTCAAGTAGGAGATTATCATTCCCTTAATGTACACCTTAATTAAAGGCATCTCAAATTATATCGGGGGACGTCTTTTCTCTGTCCTCTATGTCTACATTTGTAATGATAAAGGTTTCTATTTTTCCGTTTACAGTATTTAATAACATTTGGGCTCAGAAGATGCACTCTGTTCACTCTCCAAATTCTGTCCCTAAATGTATTTTCTATTGGTGTTATTAAGCATGATACTGGAGAATGATCCAATATCAGTAAATCATGAATTTTTTAATCCAGTGAATTTTTGGATAGAAAATGTAGTCAATTCTTGAATAGCTTTTCTTACTTCGAGAAGGAGGAATCAGTTCTCAGGTCAGATGCTCATTGTTAGATTCCCAAGTTAAACCAATTGGAGCCAGATTCCATTGCATTCCAAAGCTTGGGGACAAATGATTGCTGGACTCAACACCCAGGGATTCCTAAACACTGATCAGCTTGTTTTTTGAGACATAAAGGCACTTTTTAATCGTCTGGGTTTAGGTTTGTTTGTTAGCAGAATTCCTTCACTTTGGTGAGGGAGCAAACAAAGGTCAACAGACATAACTGCCTGACTCTCTGGGGAAACGCTGTTTCTGCTCAACCATCTGACAGACGCTCATGGGCCATGGCCCAATACTTTGGTAACCAGGCTGAGGTGTGTTTGAGGCGGCATTCTATCTGGGCAGTGAGTGGTACCTGGGACATTGGTCGGGGCAGGGTAAGGACTTAGTCAGTTTGTGCTGGAGTTAGCGCCTAACCCATTAGGGACACTGCCTGACTACCCATTGTTCCCAAAAGCTCTTTGTGCAAATGCCAGAGAAAAAGAACACACTATAAAAAAATGAATTCTGTAACATCTTTATTAGGATAATTCAAATTGCTTGTATATCATCCACACTCAGTAATCATGAACAGAATAATAATACTGGTAAGTGGTTTTCAAATTGTTCACATTATAATGTTACACGGACAGAAGAGAAGTACATACATGGACGTTTAATTATTGTATTTTTTTCATATGTATTTGTTACCTGGTTAATGCAAGCTATAATCTCTGGAGCTCAAGACACAGGTTTAATTAATTATCATCATCATCATCAATATTATCAGACATAGTCTAATTAGGCCTATTTTTATTAATTGCACAAACTTTTGAAAGTCATACAAACCTGAATTACTTTGTTTATAGAATTCAAGACAGAGAAAACATGACAGATAAAATGGAGGGGGTTCAGTAATGGTTATACAGAAAAGCTTGGCCGAGCTGACCGTTCTAATTGCAACTAGGTTCTTCTGGGCCTTTTTCACTGGGGACTTGTGCTTAAATGGACTCAGCTAGCTCGCTCTAGGAGGTGTATGAAATGATTCTTCATTTCACAGTAGTCTGACCGCAGCTTAAAAAACTAGTCCTTTCATTTGAATCATGAGCGACCATTTGTAAACAGAGCGGGTAGAAACACTTTTCCCATTTACAATTGTTAACACTAACATCAAAAACTTCCCACAAACCAACACATAAAACCCCTTTAGAGCAAGGGCATCTTGTGTAATGAAAAGGTAACTACACTGAACATAAACCCTACATGCAGGATTACCTTGACAAAGGAGAAATGCTCACTAACAGGGATGTAAACTAATTTGTGCAGAAAATTTGAAGAGAAATAAGCTTTTTGTGCATATGGAAAATTACTGGGATATTTTATTTCTGCTCATGAAAAATGAGACCAACACTTTAAATGTTGCGTTTGTGAGGTAAAACTACTGCTGATACCTTACTGTAACTCTGAGATGAAATCCTGACGGTTTCGTAAATACAATGTGCACAAACATGCATACTAACACATAGCACAACTTCATGCACTTTGTCAACACTATGTAGGAAACTTCAAGAATTATACAATTGTATACCACATTTTTCTTCCACAATGAAAAAGACGTCCAGTTAAAATGGTCTGTGGCATAGCACCTAGCACAGAAAAAGAGAAACTATAAACAGACTCAACCCACAGGCAATACAACATTCAGGACAACACATCTAAAAACGTAACCAAAATCTAGTTTTATGTACAATACTCCAAAATACTTATGTTTAACTGTACCAATCGACAACTTACTTTTTCTGGCACCGGAATATTTCTACCTAAGAACTGCATGCCCCCCCCCCCCCCATCAGTGTGACAATCAGACTGCAAGGCTACATCTGATTGGAGAAGGAGGTGGGTCCACCCACAGGACTGTATTCTGATACCTGCTCCTGGTCTCCCTGGGCGCTGTAGCCTCCTGACTGGTCAAAACTGCCCTGGTTGTAGGGCTGCTGCTGGTTGAATGTCTCAGCCTGTTTTTCGGGAGGCGCTCCAGCATACCGAGCTGGTCCTCCTTTATGCCAACCAGTCTCCTTGAAGACAAACCAGATGTTTCCTGCCCACAGGACGAAGTTTAGGAAGCCAAAAACCTGGGGAGAGACAGAGGTAACACTTTATTTGGATAGTCCATCTGTAGATGCTCTAAAGACTAGTAAGATCAGTAATATTTCAACTATCTACTAACCCTAACCTTAACCCTTATCCTTACCCTAACCCTAACCTTAACCCTTATTCTAAACCTAACTGTAAGCAGTTGCTTATCAACAGATAGTTTGTTGATAGTATGACCATCTGTAGAGTATCTAGCCGGACTATCTAAATAAAGTGTGACCGAGACAGAGTATCACAGCAAAACAAACATACTATGGTTTAAAATGTGTGTTTTGGTAGTGTGCAGTTCACAGTCTGACGCACCACAGAGGTATTGAGGCCTGACCAGCGGGGTCCTTGCACTGAGCCACACTTGTTGGTCATGACCTTACAGGCAGACATGAGCTCCTGCACCTCATCTGGGTCTGTGGCCACCTTGATGTCCGACAGGGCTTTAGCCCAGGCTGAAGAACTGACCAGCCACATGAAGGAGAACACCACGGTCACTATAAAGTCCTGAGGGGGAGGGGGACATGTTACTGAATATTGTTCAAGTTACTGTTTGCACAACCAGCAGATGTCAAAGGTGCAGGGAGTACAATATACAAAATACACTGCTCAAAAAAATAAAGGGAACACTTAAACAACACAATGTAACTCCAAGTCAATCACACTTCTGTGAAATCAAACTGTCCACTTAGGAAGCAACACTGATTGACAATACATTTCACATGCTGTTGTGCAAATGGAATAGACAAAAGGTGGAAATTATAGGCAATTAGCAAGACACCCCCAAAAAAGGAGTGATTCTGCAGGTGGTGACCACAGACCACTTCTCAGTTCCTATGCTTCCTGGCTGATGTTTTGGTCACTTTTGAATGCTGGCGGTGCTCTCACTCTAGTGGTAGCATGAGACGGAGTCTACAACCCACACAAGTGGCTCAGGTAGTGCAGTTAATCCAGGATGGCACATCAATGCGAGCTGTGGCAAAAAGGTTTGCTGTGTCTGTCAGCGTAGTGTCCAGAGCATGGAGGCGCTACCAGGAGACAGGCCAGTACATCAGGAGACGTGGAGGAGGCCGTAGGAGGGCAACAACCCAGCAGCAGGACCGCTACCTCCGCCTTTGTGCAAGGAGGTGCACTGCCAGAGCCCTGCAAAATGACCTCCAGCAGGCCACAAATGTGCATGTGTCAGCATATGGTCTCACAAGGGGTCTGAGGATCTCATCTCGGTACCTAATGGCAGTCAGGCTACCTCTGGCGAGCACATGGAGGGCTGTGCGGCCCCACAAAGAAATGCCACCCCACACCATGACTGACCCATCACCAAACCGGTCATGCTGGAGGATGTTGCAGGCAGCAGAACGTTCTCCACGGCGTCTCCAGACTCTGTCACGTCTGTCACATGTGCTCATGTGCTCAGTGTGAACCTGCTTTCATCTGTGAAGAGCACAGGGCGCCAGTGGCGAATTTGCCAATCTTGGTGTTCTCTGGCAAATGCCAAACGTCCTGCACGGTGTTGGGCTGTAATCACAACCCCCACCTGTGGACGTCGGGCCCTCATACCACCCTCATGGAGTCTGTTTATGACCGTTTGAGCAGACACATGCACATTTGTGGCCTGCTGGAGGTCATTTTGCAGGGCGCTGGCAGTGCTCCTCCTTGCACAAAGGCGGAGGTAGCGGTCCTGCTGCTGGGTTGTTGCCCTCCTACGGCCTCCTCCACGTCTCCTGATGTACTGGCCTGTCTCCTGGTAGCGCCTCCATGCTCTGGACACTACGCTGACAGACACAGCAAACCTTCTTGCCACAGCTCGCATTGATGTGGCATCCTGGATGAGCTGCACTACCTGAGCCACTTGTGTGGGTTGTAGACTCCGTCTCATGCTACCACTAGAGTGAGAGCACCGCCAGCATTCAAAAGTGACCAAAACATCAGCCAGGAAGCATAGGAACTGAGAAGTGGTCTGTGGTCACCACCTGCAGAATCACTCCTTTTTTGGGGGTGTCTTGCTAATTGCCTATAATTTCCACCTTTTGTCTATTCCATTTGCACAACAGCATGTGAAATTTATTGTCAATCAGTGTTGCTTCCTAAGTGGACAGTTTGATTTCACAGAAGTGTGATTGACTTGGAGTTACATTGTGTTGTTTAAGTGTTCCCTTTATTTTTTTGAGCAGTGTATATTGTCTGAAATATATATTGCCGCATGGAAGCACTACAAACACATAGCATACTATCTTATTCAAAATGTAAAATTGAACATGGAAAAGCGTGAAAGGTGAGCAGCTCACGATCAGAGGGCCTCGGTTGTTCTCGCGGTACTTGTTCTGGAAGAAGATGTAGACTATGGTGGCCATGAAGGAGTAGAGGAAGGCGAACACAGCGATGGTGACAAAGAACTCAGCCGAGGAAGTGTAGTCCCCGATGAGAAAGAGCCTCTCCCTCCTCCCCCCCTCACACAGCGGAGCCTCGAAGGACACCTGGTGCAACCTTCCACAGAGAGGGGGGAACAGAGGAGTCTAAAACACCTGTAGTCAGTCTTTAAATAATGGAGAAAATAAGTATGTTAAAAGTAATCAAAAGACCACTGAGGCTCTTATCTCGTGTGTCTCTGAGTGAAATATTAGCAAAGCTACCACTGACAGCATTTCAGACATCTTGTCTGGTGCTAATAAATGTGTTTGGCCTCAGTTTACACAGTGCTAAACAGATGGATCTTAATTGCCTTGACTAAATCTTCCATATGGTGTTAGAAAATACATCTGACATTGTCTCAAATATTAACCCACTAGGCTGGTGTTGAAACGTATACTTTACACGCACGCACATTCGTACGCAAATAAACAGTAACACATTGACAAAGAAGGCATTTTAATGAGGGGCAATAGTTCTGGAGATGGTGACTCCTATTCTCTTTGGATTATTTACAATGTTAATGGCGCTGCACTGCACTCTTTTTACTGACGCTGATCTTATCGACTCGTTCAGTCCGAAGAACAAATATTGACTAATTTCATTCATTTGAGTCAGTAATGCCCAGACCGCGCAGGACCCCCTACCGGCGAACGATTAACTAAAAACAAATGATTCTACAAGCCTCTCGTTCATCATAGGGGGCTTATTGGAGCTGTCATTTGTGACTGGGATTTACAAAAATGTGCTTCAAACATTTGTGATGGCTAGGCATATAAATACGATTATTTATTGATACCTTTGAAATTAGGTTAAATTGTGTCCGCAACCAGACTAGATTGTGGATAACTCTTTTTGAAATTACTTGACTGCCGCGAGGGAGATAAGCACATGACGTTTGCGAACTACAGTAGCCCCCCAATCGATTAATGAACGAGTTTGAGTTTGTTGAGCAAAGGCAGGCTGTGAAGGCTGTGTTTTGGTTCGACAAAGCTGTGTCCATCAATAACATTCATTAATCGGTGGTAGGGTTTGCGGGGAATAATAATAAAGGTATATTCTTTAAAAAAGTATGTATGTCTATATAGGTATGTGTATGTATATATGTGTATATGTATGCATACGTGTATGGATATATATATTTACCCCCAAAAATATGGGGGATTGGAAATGATGCAGACAATTACATTGGAAGCAACATTATTTCCGCAATATTAAGCTGATCCACCCCTTTAAAAAAATTAAAAATTAAATAATAATAATAATAAAATAAAAAATAACATTCATTAATCAATTAATTACATTCATTCTTGCACCATACGATAAATTATTAGTTGTAAATATGTATTTTTATTCCCCTTGCTGCATTCAGCATGATCTATTTTCCTGCGCGTACATATGACAGACCGTTGGTGGTTGGAGTACATCTCTGGAACCGCTGAGCCGGAGAAGCACATAATAATCCGGCTGTAGGATTCATTGTGGCAAGCAGGTCAAACTAAAATGAATGAGTCACTCGGCAAAATGTATCATGACCCTCGAGTCAGTAAAAGTAGTCCTTTAAAAAGAAAGAATCGTTCGCGAACTGCACATCACTAATTACTATTATCTGTCTGAAATGTTACTAGAGAGAGAGTTTCGTACCTAAAAGGATAGGCAAAATCGATGCCAATACTGAGGTTGCTGCTGGCCTTGTCAAGCTGGCAGTCCACACTGACCCACAGCTGTCCACTGTAGCCTCCACATGTCGCAAATGCAAAAATTGAAAAAAGCTGTTGAGAAACACAAACAAAAACCACAACATTATTGAATTGGAACTCTGTTCAGGAGTAAATTGCCTAACCATTTAATAACTAATCTGTTTAAAGTCTGAGAGGACATTACTAAAGACCCAACAAACTGAGAACTAGAAGAACCTCAGGGCTAACATGTCTTGCTGTCATTTCCTCTAAAATATATATGCATCCATCAATTCAAATCAAACTTTATTTGTCACATGCGCCGAATACAACTAGTGTAGGTAGACCTTACCGTGAAATGCTTACTTATAAGCCATTAACCAACAGTGCAGTTCATGAAGAGTTAAGAAAATATTTACCAAATAAACTAAAGTAAAAAAATATATTTAAAAAAGTTACACTATAACGTAACAATAACGAGGCTATATACAGTGGGTACTGGTACAGAGTCAGTGTGTGGGGGTACATGTTAGTTGAGGTAATTTGTACATGTAGGTAGGGGTGAAGTGACTATGCATAGATAATAAACAGCAAGTAGCAGCAGAGCACAAAACAAATGAGGGGGGGGTCAATGAATAGTCCAGTGGCCATTTGATTAATTGTTCAGCAGTCTTATGGCTTGGGGGTAGAAGCTGTTAAGGAGCCTTTTGGTCCTAGACTTGGCGCTAAGGTACCGCTTGCCGTGCGGTAGCAGAGAAAACAGTCTATAACTTGGGTGACTGGAGTCCATGACAATTTTATGTGCTTTCTTCTGACACCGCCTATTATATAGGTCCTGGATGGCAGGAAGCTTGGTCCCAGTGATGTACTGGGCCGTACACACTACCCTCTGTAGCGCCTTACGGTCAGATGCCGAGCAGTTGCCATACCAGGCGGTGATGCAACCGGTCACTATGCTCTCGATGGTGCAGCTGTAGAACTGAATTACCTAATTATGTTAATAATGAATGTTATGATTTGACTTTTGTGATTATGAATTTGATTGGATACATGTTATTCTGTTTCCTTTTGTTATGCAGCACAGACTGACTACCCAGTAAATATACCACGTGGTTAAAGGAATTCCTGCCTCAGTCTCCTCCAGTCCTCTGTCACCTGACCCGTGACCACCTGTTCACCTTCACTATTGTCAGTCTGTCTAGCCCCCCACACAGATTCCAATAATCGTTCAACAACTCTCTCTGTGGTGGACTCACCCTGCAGACTTATACAGAGGCAGCGATACGGCTATGGCTAGCAATGTCTGGAGTACCCACCCAAGGAAGAGTGAGATAGGTTGAGAAAGACAGAGACACACAGACGGAGAATGAAACAGAGAAGAAAATATTTTCAACGTGAAGGATCTTTATAGTGTAAATTACAGGCCTGACAAAGTACAGTTGAAGACGGAAGTTTACATACACTTAGGTTGGAGTCATTAAAACTCGTTTCTCAACCACTCCACAAACTATAGTTCTGGCAAGTCGGTTAGGACATCTACTTTTTGCATGACACAAGTAATTTTTCCAACAATTGTTTACAGACAGATTATTTCACTTATCATTCACTGTCTCACAATTCCAGTGGGTCAGAAGTTTACATACACTAAGTTAACTATGCCTTTAAACCACTTGGAAAATTACAGAAAATTATGTCATGGCTTTAGAAGCTTCTGATAGGCTAATTTACATAATTTGAGTCAATTGGAGGTGTACCTGTGGATGTATTTCAAGGCCTACCTTCACACTCAGTGCCTCTTTGCTTGACATCATGGAAAAATCAAAAGAAATCAGACAAGACCTCAGAAAATAAATTGTAGACCTCCACAAGTCTAGTTCATCCTTGGGAGCAATTTCAAAATACCTGAAGGTACCACATTCATCTGTACAAACAATAAGTATAAGTAAGTATAAACTTACGCAAGTATAAACACCATGGGACCACGCAGCCGTCATACCGCTCAGGAAGGAGACATGTTCTGTCTCCTAGAGATGAACGTACTTTGGTGCGAAAATTGCAGATCAATCCCAGAACAACAGCAAAGGATCTTGTGAAGATGCTGGAGGAAACAGGTACACAAATATCTATATCCACAGTAAAACGAGTCCTATATCGACATAACCTGAAAGGCCGCTCGGCAAGGAAGAAGCCACTGCTCCAAAACCGGCATTAAAAAAACAGACTACGGTTTGCAACTGCACATTGGGACAAATATCATACTTTTTGGAGAAATGTCCTCTGGTCTGATGAAACAAAAATAGAACTGTTTGGCCATAATGACCATTGTTATGTTTGGAGGAAAAAGAGGGAGGCTTGCAAGCCGAAGAACACCATCACAACCGTGAAGCATGGGGGTGGCAACATCATGTTGTGGGAGTGCTTTGCTGCAGGAGGGACTGGTGCACTTCACAAAATAGACAGGTGTATAAAATCGAGCACACCGCCATGCAATCTCCATAGCTAAACATTGGCAGTAGACTGGGCTTATTGTAGAGCTCAGTGACTTTCAACGAGGCACCGTCATAGGATGCCACCTTTCCAACTCGTCAAATTTCGGACCTGCTAGAGCTGCCCCAGTCAACTGTAAGTGCTGTTATTGTGAAGTGGAAATGTCTAGGATCAACAACGGCTCAGCCGCGAAGTGCTAGGCCACACAAGCTCACAAAACGGACCGAGTACTGAAGTACGTCTGTCCTCGGTTGCAACACTCACTACCGGAAGCAACACAACACTCCATCTGGAAGCAACGTCAGCACAAGAACTGTTCGTCTGGAGCTTCATGAAATGGGTTTCCATGGCCGAGCAGCCTCACACAAGCCTAAGATCACCATGTGCAATGCCAAGTGTCGGCTGGAGAGGTGTAAAGCTGGCTGCCATTGGACTCTGGAGCAGTGGAAACGTTCTCTGGAGTGATGAATCTGGGTTTGGCAGATGCCAGAAGAACGCTCCCTGCCCGAATGCATAGTGCGAACTCTAAAGTTTGGTGGAGGAGGAATAATGGTTTGGGCTAGGTCCCTTAGTTCCAGTGAAGGGAAATCTTAACGCTACAGCATATAATTACATTCTAGACGATTCTGTGCTTCCAACTTTGTGGCAACAGTTTGGAGAAGGCCCTTTCCTGGTTCAGCATGACAATGCCCCCGTTCACAAAGCGAGGTCCATGCAGAAATGGTTTGTTGAAATCGGTGTGGAAGAACTTGACTGGCCTGCACAGAGCCCTGACCTCCACCCCATCAAATACTTTTGGGATGAATTGGAAAGCCGACAGCGAGCTAGGCCTAATCACCCAACATCAGTGTCCGACCTCACTAATGCTTGTGGCTGAATGGATGCAAGTCCCCGCAGCAATGTTCCAACATCTAGTGGAAAGCCTTCCCAGAAGAGTGAAGGCTATTAAAGCAGCAAAGAGGGGACCAACTTCATAATAATGCCCATGATTTTGGAATGAGATGTTCGACGAGCAGTTGTCCACATACATTTAGTAATGTAGTGTATAATGATGAAATAACAGGATATATTTCTTTGTCATCACATTACAATTTACCTCCCATGAATGAACTGAATAGTACAGTATGACCCTTAGCTGCTGTGGGCCTTTAGGTCTGGTGTGGGAGGCGAGGGCTGATGTCAAAGGTCATGTGGATAGCCTGTGTGTCAAGCTCTCCACCTACAAAGATGTTAAAGAAAGTTTTTCACAATGTATAGGGAACTAGGAGGTTTTCCTGGTTTAGTGGATCAATATTATCAACAAAGGTTTTGTATACATGGGGAGAACTACATCCCAAATATCCCTTCATTCCCATTGAATTCACCCTTGCTGCCTCTCTTCTAACTGAAAAAATGTATTATCTCTTAAAGGAGGTCTGGAGGAGAACAGGGTCATGGATCAGACATACTCTCCTAAAGCTCCCCTCCAACATCACCAGACCATCTTTCTCCTGGAACCCCCAAGGGAAACAGAAAAAGAGGGCACCCACGGAACACATGTTAATTGAATCAGGCACCAACAAAACAGACATAGGATGGAAGAAATTGGAGAGAACTAGCGTATGATGGATAGCAGTGGTCCGTGGCCTATGTTCCCCAAAGAGCAATGGGCCTAACACTTGTTGGATTATACTTTGTTTTTGCCTCTGTGATTTGAAGAAATTATGTTGAACTACTTCAGTTATGCACTCCAAAGATGAATCTCACTAGTTATTTCCTTGTCTCCTCTCCTTCATACCCACTGATCTGAAACACAGGCTAGTTGCTTCATCGAAGACACAGGGTAGAGTCCCCCCAAGCGGTAAAGAGAGAAGCAGCAGTACTTCCACTACAAGTCCCTCTCAATGCATCTCAGCAGGACACACCATCTCCTCCTCTTTATCTTGGTCTCTCCAAGCCCATTTTCCATATAAAGCTATTTTCCTACAGGCTGCTCAAAACCATGATCACCATAATCAGAGCTGACACCTACTTAGCATGCAGCTCCATTCCGCCATTACAGGCAGCTGGATGGCCAGCTTGCCAAAAGGAGGAGATGGCAGTTTGGTTTCAATTCCTGGAAAGGCTGATTAAATGTCTTCTGCCATTTTCAGATTATGCAGCTTGACCTCACACACTCACCTGGGTACGAGCGTCAATATTGACTAACTGGTCTATTAACCATTTTACTGCCTGGTGGTCAGGCTGAAATTTTAAGAGGTCTTTTCAAACAGCTCATAATTTTCACAACTTCACAGTATTATTCCAACCTCATAGCGCGGAAATGCACTGAGTATACAAAACATTAAGAACACCTGCTCTTTCCATGACATAGACTGACCAGGTAAATCGAAGTGAAAGCTATGATCCCTTATTGATGGGGGGGGGGGGGGGGGGGGGGACTCAATATTAGGAATGTGTTCCTAATGTTTGGTATACTCAGTATATATATATAAATCACAGGGAAATCATGTTTTAGACTGCACTGGGCCATTAAGAGTTTACAGTTCAGTTTGCTTCCCTCTACTGGAGGTAATGGGTACTACTGAGCACTAACTACAGTGAAGATGGAAGCCCTTCCATTAACGGACAATTCATTGAAAACATTTAACTTTTAATAATCCTAAATGAGGCATTTAAAACTGTTACAAAAGAGAGTGAAAGTGTATGCTCGAACTAATGTACAATAACTGAACATCACATTCGTCATATGCTGTACACCACATATTAACACAGCCAATATCAGGTGATCTGTGCCACCTTGTGGTGGTAAATGGATATTAAGGGGAAGGTAGTTTAGTAAGAGGGTAGTGTAGTAAGTAGGTAGTTCAGTAAGAGGGTAGTGTAGTAAGTAGGTAGTATAGTAAGTAGGTAGTGTAGTAAATAGGTAGACCGTACAGTCCAGTGTGGGAAGTGTTTCATTACAGTTTTTCTCAATTGCTAAAACACTAAAACCCATTGGCTGAACAAAGTTCTCAGTTGCCTGGACTCATTTAGCTAATTATGCAGTCTGTTGTCAATACCTTAAACCATTTCACATGGTAAAACACAATCTGCAGATCTCACTTAGACTTTTCAGCAAAACTCTAAACACATTCTCATTCTCAAAACACATTCTGCACTCTAATGCACATGTCATCCATACTGCTAAACACAAGTGGCAACAATCAAATACAAATAGAGAACACATGTCATTGATTGAACACAACCACTCAAAATTGATTTAACCTGTTTCAAATGATGCGACACAACCAATATAAGCCAGTTCAGAGAGCAAACAGGTTGTTGAAGGTGGGAAGGAGAAAGTCTGAGAATGGATAGAAGAAAATGTGAGAGGACGAGGACGAGTGCGTATGCGAGGTGGGCGACGAGGAGGAAGAGGAGGAGGGCAAGAAAGAGGAAGAGGAGGACGAAGAGGAAGAGGAAGACAAAGAGTGGAAATATCTGATGAAATTCGAGCAACAGTTATAGACCATGTTCTTGTCCATGGACTGACAATGAGGGAAGCAGGACTTAGAGTGCAACCCAATTTGAGCCGATTTTCTGTGTCCACCATAGTAAGGACATTCAGAGAAGAGAACAGGTACAGTATACTACTGTATTTTTGCAATTGCAAATTTACTGTACTACACTATATGCAGCTGTTTCAATAGACATTTGTAAAGTTAATCACTATGTATTGTACTGCATGAATATGTTTTGTAACTGCACAACTACTTTTTGTAGAATTGCAAGGCTGCCACATGCAGGTGGAAGGACAGCTATATTCACTCGGGAGCAAGAGGCCGTTATAGTTGGCATGGTCCTTCAAGATAATGCAATACGACTCAGAGAAATTCAGGAACGAGTGATACAAGACAACACACACTTCCAGGGAATCGACAGTGTGAGCATTTCCACAATTGACCGTGTCCTCCATCGTAACAGGATGCGAATGAAACAAGTATACAGAGTACCTTTTGAGCACAACTCACCAAGGGTGAAAGAACTGCGAGCTCAGTATGTGCAAGTAAGTGTACATTTAGAAACATTTACTGTAATCCAGATTGTCTACAGTACTAACACATACTATGTGAATGAAATTACTCTTCAGTACATACAATGTATGTGAATCAGAAGCCTAATTGTACTCTACAGTATAGCACTGTCTCTGTACGACTTACAAAATCCTACATACAGTATATTGTATTTCCACACAGACAATATTTGACTTGGAATCCTTTGACAGACCCCATGAGTTCATCTTTGTCGATGAAGCAGGCTTCAATCTAACAAAGAGGAGAAGGAGAGGCCGAAAAAAATGATTGGACAGCGGGCCATTGTTGAAGTCCCTGGTCAACGAGGTGGCAATGTCACAATCTGTGCTGCTATCAGCAACCATGGTGTTCTACATCACCATGTTACACATGGGCCATATAACACCCAGCACCTTCTAAGAATCATTGCCAATCTAAGAGATATTTTATTTGAGCAGCAGGTTCAAGAGCAGCAGGGTCAAGAGCTAAATGAGAATCCCATTCCCACCTATGTGATAGTGTGGGACAATGTCAGTTTCCACCGAGCTGCTCAGGTAAGGGAATGGTTTCACATCAATGGGCAGTTTATGAACTTGTACCTCCCTCCATACTCGCCTTTCCTGAATCCGATTGAGGAGTTTTTCTCCTCTTGGAGATGGAAAGTGTATGATAGACAACCCTACACCAGAGTAAATCTGTTGCAAGCCATGGATTTAGCCTGTGGTGATATAGGTGAGGAATCATGTCAGGGCTGGATACGGCACACAAGAGGCTTCTTCCCCCGTTGCCTCAGGAGGGACAATATTGCTTGTGATGTCGACGAAGTGCTCTGGCCTGACCCAGCCCAAAGACAAGAAGAAGCACATTGATCACGTTTACTCCTTTGATTTTTGTCCCTTTTAGTATTGTATACTGTAGTACAGTGCATTGTAGGCTGTATACTGTACAATGGACAAATTGTATGGCCCTGAACATTGTGCTTTCCATTTATTAACAGTACTGACTGCTCAATAGATTTTGACTGGTTGCAGGTTCATATCAACAAAGAACA
Source organism: Salvelinus alpinus (assembly GCF_045679555.1). Classification (NCBI taxonomy): domain Eukaryota; kingdom Metazoa; phylum Chordata; class Actinopteri; order Salmoniformes; family Salmonidae; genus Salvelinus; species Salvelinus alpinus. The sequence goes on from NC_092097.1 coordinate 19,002,786, forward strand.
AGAATTACAGTATCACAGAGACAAAGGACAAGTTTGTGAGATGCAGGGTACAGTACTGTAAAAATAGGGGTACAAGGAGGAGGAAGAACAAAAACCAAAATTGCAAAAAGCAGAGTAGTAATTTCTGATCAATTTTGAGCTACTATGATAGAACATGTTTTCGTTCATCAAAAGACAATGACGGAAAAATATGAATCATTTTTTAGATTAAAAATGTACTTCTCCCTGAGAATTGTATGTTTTGAACAATGTGTTTTCTATTTTTCGGTGTATTGTTCACTGACTGCTTGAGAGTGTATATCATTTTGATCACTTTGTTTATGATTTGAGAGCAGTGTTTGATTTTGAACACAGGTAAAACTGTTTTGAGGCGAATGGTTCATTTTGCGAGAGGAGTCAGAGGTTATGTAAATAGTGCTTGAAGATGAGGTTTTGTGTTTAATGTTTTCAGGAAATGGAGCAAGGTTTCAGAAATTGTGTTTTAGCAATTGAGAAAAACTGTAATAGAGCTGTAATGTGTTCCTGGTTAGGCTGCTGGCTGAGACAGCCTTATGTCATCTCCTTATTTAATTAACTGAGCTTCATATGTGCAGTGCATGAGAGAGTGTGAGTGTGAGAGAGAGAGAGAGAGAGAGAGACCGAATCATAATTCTCATGATCATGTAAAATAAAAAATCCTAATTTCATTCTCCATGACACACGCCTGTCCTGCATAAATCAAAGATCGATAAAGGTAAAGAAATCTCCATCTGACCATCCCATAGTCCTGCTCTCTGTCCTCTCCAAGGCAGTACAGTGGCTCCATATGTGTGCTAGCTGCTGTGGAGCATTTTGTATTCTCCCTAAGGTGGCATTGCAACAGAGGAGCACATACGGTGTCCAGCAGTGAGCAGAGCAGGATGCTAGGCTAGGAGAGGACATTCTAAAGCACATCTACAATGTACTGTATCAGTCTCTCCGTTCTCTTAACACCCCATTTACCAAGGTATACTGGAAGTCTCTTCTCATTGTCTAATCTCAAACACAGAGAAGCACAGCAGGATGGCAGAAACAAATACATTCAGTGCTTTAAGTACTGCGATATGGCATTTACCGCTAACATCACACTGTTTTGGTTGAGAGGGATCAGGGGCTTATGAAAAGCAAACAAGCACACACACACACAACCCACGGTGCACAGATGTCAGTTCAACGTCTAGTTTTGATTTACATTTGGTTGAGTTGTCAACTAACGTTTTTTTATTTAATGTGAAATCAACAAAAAGTGTCACCATGTCATTGGATTTAGGTGAAAAATTAGGTGAAAAAAATCCTATCAGTTTTCCATGTTGATTCAACATCATCACATGCCATTTTTTCGAAATGATGAGGAAACAATCTTAATTAAGTTTTTGCCCAGTGGGAGTGGTGGGTAGTAACAGGTTACATGTAACGGGGATTACGTAATCTGATTACAAAAAAATAACTGTAATCAACCCAGATTACTTTTTAAAAAATGAATCGGATTACATTCTTAAAAACAGTCGATTACATTTGGGACAATTTGATAAAACTTTTTCATTATTGCTGTTATAAATGACAGCGCACCATTAAGACTTCTCACATGCTCTCAGAAATTATATTGTTCTGCTGATTGCCCTTGAAGGGTGGATGGCTTCTTTTGCATTCAAACTGGTTGAATGAATAGAGGCTTCCAAAATATGTACACCTTGCCCAATGGTCAATCAGACAGCGGTCTGGACTACAGAGTTCCTGCTTGCCGCTTTGAAGCAGTGCAGTTTCACTCTCTCTCTCGCGCCTTTGTGAAATGCTTTCTGATTGTACAATATTTCAACATTTAATTGCGGGAAAAACACTGTATTGAAAGCAACAGCTGTTGTTACTGTTGAAGAGAAAACGGTCCCAGCTTTCTGGTCTGATATGTATTTCATATTGAAAAAAGGGCACTCACGGCCATTAAAGGTGGGTGCTGTCATGACTCTCCTGTGAAAATCTGAAGGATCAGGTTACAGTGGGTATGCTCTACAGAGCGCTCTCTCTCGTAGAGCGTATAGAGCGGGAAGTTGGCTGTTTTATGACAGTCATAAATACAGAAACTCCTTTCCCCACTCCGCCAAAATGAAAGTTGAGAATCCCTTTGTTACCACAGAGAAAGACTTTTCAGTACAGTAACCTCAAAAGGTTATATATATTTCTGTATTCTAATCAGTTTTAATGGTCACATCTAGGTTCCTGGATCAAATCCCCGAGCTGACAAGGTAAAAATCTGTCATTTTGCTCCTGAACAAGGCAGTTAACCCACTGTTCCTTGGTAGGCTGTCATTGTAAATATGAATGTCTTCTTAACTGACTTGCCTAGTAGAATAACATATATGATTAAATATGAAACTATTTGTGAGAAGATGAAATGTGACTTTAGGCTTCTAAATGAGAAAATGTTTTTTTTAATGTAAAGATTATCCAGTCAGTGGCCACGCCATCATGAGCACAATCATTATAGCCAAACATCATGGAATGCCCATTTCCCCAGAGTTAATAAAAGGACTCATGACAAAATGTACATTTAGTCAAGATAACGCAGGGATGGGGTCCTCACATTGAAATGGCTACCACTCTATAGACCAAGCAGACTAAGGCGTGATCCGGATGTTGCAAAATGCTTTAAACAACTACATTACCAAAGGACAAGACCAGAGAGCATGTAGCAGTAGCTACATGTTGAAATGGTTAAGGAAATCTACAAACTAAAGACCAATTAGTCTGGTAAACGCATCCAATCTAAGAACAATGGTACTCTGAAAGATCCATTCTCAAGGACATTTCCGAATGGTACTCTGACGTATCCATTATAAAAAGCTAGTGGTTCCTCCTTTAAAAGTTGCGTCATACTGCGGCACACCTTGCATGCTGCCGCAGCATTCTGTGGCACGTCATTTAACTGTCAGCCATTTTTTCTGTTACTGCAAGTTATTGCTAGTTTGACAACCAGAGGGAATCTTTGAGAAGCACTTGATAATATTCCGTATTGGCATTACCAGAGAATTAAACACCTTATAACATAGTATATGGGATTGATTTGATGAAATTTGGCTTAATTCATTTGATTAATATTATGGTGTTTCTATTCAGAGAAAAATGAAAAACGAAACCCTCAGGGTTTCCGTTAGGATGGAATGGAAAATATGGTGCTGTACAACGTGACGGTCGGGAGTAGGCTACAGGATTGGAGGATTCTAAATTGTTTGCCTTCATTAGACAACTTTGTTCCAATATTTATGTAAAACAGGGAAATGTATTCCCGTAGTAATTCGTTATGGATCCATAACGAAATCAACATCTGCATCTTTGAAAGAGTATTTTTTATCATTATTTTATTAACAAAATGTGTTTATTTGTTTATTAGGCTACTGTGCAGTCTACAATACATACTGTAGTAAACATGGGAAAGTGCCTAATTCCTTACAAAAGGGAGAGCAGGCCATGTCTGTACTACAGAATGCAGGGCACGAGGGAGACCGGTGTTATTTCATAGTTGTGATGTCTTACCTATTATTCTACAATGTAGAAAATAAGAAAAATAAAGAAAAATCCTGGAATGAGTAGGTGTGTCCAAACTTTTGACTTGTACTTGCTTAATTAATTTGATTAATATTATGGTGTTTCTATTCCATAAAATTTGAAAAACCCTCTGGGTTTCTGTTAGGATGGAACAGAAAATATGGTGCTGTACAACGTGACGGTCATAAATTCAGAGCATTGTCAGATTGTCAGTTTGTAAATTCAACCATTTCACTCTCGGGGCGCACACTGGACGTTCGGGCTAAAGAGTTCTGGCTTCACAACGGTGGTCAAGCACCTAAGCTAACGTTGGCTAGCTTTCTAGCTACTTCCAGACACAAATGAGACCACTGACCATTTTACTCGCCCTAGCAGAGCTGGTAAGGCAATTTTCGTATTAACCTGGGCTTTGGTTGGTGACTGTAACTGTGCTGCTGGAAACAATTTACTTACGCTTTTTTTGCCAACGGTTACTGACACTGGCCATATTCAACGTGTGTTGAGCCCTCGTAAATTAATTATTCTGCGCTCTGGTACAATCAGACGAGAGTGCTCTGAAATCGATGTAGAGAGCCAGACCGAATTTACGAAAGCCCCCAAATGTCCATTGAGAACGCACTATACCATGTAGCTAAGCTAAGAATGACGGGAATAATCAAGTCAATAAACGTTGGGTAGTTAGATATATAACTACTAACGTTAGATAGCTAGCTAACATACCGGTACATACTGCTGTAATGATATGCTATGATATGTTCATAAGGACAGCGTAGCTAACAAATTGTCAGCCAACATAACGTGTAAGGTAACTTATTTGAAAAGTCATTTAAAAATCAAATCAAATCAAATTTTATTTGTCACATACACATGGTTAGCAGATGTTAATGCGAGTGTAGCGGAATGCTTGTGCTTCTAGTTCCGACAATGCAGTAATAACCAACAAGTAATCTAACCTAACAATTCCACAACTACTACCTTATACACACAAGTGTAAAGGGATAAAGAATATGTACATAAAGATATATGAATGAGTGATGGTACGGAACGGCATAGGCAAGATGCAGTAGATGGTATAGTGTACAGTCTATACATATGAGATGAGTAATGTAGGGTATGTAAACATAAAGTGGCATAGTTTAACAGTCTGATGGCCTTGAGATAGAAGCTGTTTTTCAATCTCTCGGTCCCTGCTTTGATGCACCTGTACTGACCTCGCCTTCTGGATGATAGCGGGGTGAACAGGCAGTGGCTCGGGTGGTTGTTGTCCTTGATGATCTTTATGGCCTTCCTGTGACATCGGGTGGTGTAGGTGTCCTGGAGGGCATTACTTTATTACATTGAGTAGCAAGCTACCCCTTGGTCGTTAGGGCAAATCTGGTCTGTGATAGGAGTTTTGTTTTTCACACCTAACTCGCCTATTAGACTATTCTTTAGTAAAGGTTGAATAGTCCTATTGTTCAGCTATTAGCCCCTTTCCCCAACTTGCAACAAATTGTTGTTGTTCCCATCTCGTTTCTTTCCCTCTTCCAGGTGTCATCATTCTGCACATGAGTGGCTCGCTTGTGGGCGTGCTGGCAGAATATGGCAGCATCTTCGGTTGTGCGTCAAGAATTCTGCATACAGTAGCAAGTTTGTATGAAGGTGTGGTTATTCACAGGCAAATTGTTATATGCTATGGAGGTACATTTGTGTCTTTTTGTCGAGAGCAAACTTTTTTTATTTTCATTCAAAAATAATTGTTCTGAAAGTACCTTTTTCCGATACCAAGTCAGTCATAGCGGACACCTACGAAGAAGGACTGTGTGATGATGACATCTCAGGTAAGCAGCACTGGGCGTTCTTCCGTCCAACTTTTACATATCTAGTAGTTAGCTCCTACGATTCAGTGTCGGTTCACAACACTCTACTATATTACATACATACAGTGCCTTGCAAAAGTATTCATCCCCCTTGACATGTTTCCTATTTTGTTGCATTACAACCTGTAATTGAATTGGATTTTTATTTGGATTTCATGAAACGAACATACACAAAATAGTCCAAATTGGTGAAGTGAAATGAAAAAAATAACAAACGGAAAAGTGGTGTTGGCATATGTATTCACCCCCTTTGCTATGACGCCCCTAAATAAGATCTGGTGCAACCAATTACTTTCAGAAGTCACATAATTAGTTAGATTGCACACAGGTGGACTTTATTTAACCTGTTATGGCTGAAAGAGCAGCATTGAGTAACCTGGAAAGAGGTGGCCATTTCAAACGGCCTCGTTCTCAATTCTTGCTCGTACAATATGCATATTATTATTAGTATTGGATAGAAAACACTCTCTAGTTTCTAAAAACGTTTGAATTATGTCTCTAAGTGAAACAGAACTCTTTTTACAGCTCATTTCCTATCCGGAAGTGAGATTTCCAAAAAGCGAAGTGTCTCTTCAAGAGCTTGTCTATAAAAGGTCATGTCACTTAGGACTGTAGAAACACGTCATACACCTTCCTCTGGGTGTCCTGCGGAAGTGAGAGCAGAAATCAGTTGATTATCTCTTTCAGAGAATGCATACACCCTCTTGGAGTGAGAGGACCGTCATTAATTTTTTTTTCTGAGGCGCGAATTTGGACCTGGACTCTCCACCTGGAAAACGGTCGTTATAGATGAATATGACCCCTGGCTTCGATTTCTTTTGATACATGTCACAATATCATCCTAAAGTATGTTTTTTCAATATAGTTTAATTATATTATTGAAATGTATTCGTGACTTTATACGTGATGCGTTTGAAGACGAAGGAGAGGTTAGCGCAGTAAGGCCAGTGTGCTTGCTAATTCAAGAGGGAAATAGTTCTTCTGGATCCAAATAAAGACGGTTCTGAACAAAAGACCCCTTGTACAACATTCTGAATGAAGATCAACAAAGTTAAGGACCCAATTTGGGATGCTATTTCATATATATCTGTCGAACTGTGCTATGCTACCGTTTGCTTTGTTGTGATGTTAGCTATTGTAGTAAGCTAATATGACGATATATTGTGTTTCGCTGTAAAACACTTAAAAAATCGGAAATATTGGCTGTATTCACAAGATCTTAGTCTTTCATTAGCTATCCACCATATATTTTTCTGAAATGTTTTATGATGAGTAATTGGGTAGTTGACGTTGGTGTCTGTAATTACTATGGCTGCTTCAGTGCTATTTCTGACTGTAGCTATGCTGGTAGCTATGATGGTAGCAGTAATGTAAAACTGATTTATAGCTCAAATATGCACATTTTTCGAACAAAACATAGATTTATTGTGTAACATGTTATAGGACTGTCATCTGAGGGAGTTTTTTCTAGGTTATTTAGGTTGGTTCTAGGTTGGTTCTAGGTTAGTTAGGTTAGCTTTGTGCATGCTACTTGCATGCTACCGTTGCTGTGAAAAATGTCTGTCTGTCTTTTGTATTTGGTGGTGAACTAACATAAATATATGTGGTGTTTTCGCTGTAAAACACTTCAAAAATCGGAAATATTGTCTGTATTCACAAGATCTTTCTCTTTCATAGCTATCCACCATATATTGTTCTGAAATGTTTTATGATGTGTAATTAGTAGTTGACGTTGGTGTCTGTATTTTCTCTGGCTACTCCCGTGCGATTTCTGACTGTAGCTATGATGGTAGCAGTAATGTAAAACTGATTTATAGCTAAAATATGCACATTTTTTGAACAAAACATAGATTTATTGTGTAACATGTTATAGGACTGTCATCTGAGGTAGTTTTTTCTAGGTTATTTAGGTTGGTTCTAGGTTAGTTAGGTTGGCTTGTGCATGCTACTTGCATCCTACTTGTGCTGTGAAAAATGTCTGTCCTCTTTTTTATTTGGTGGTGAGCTAACATAAATATATGTGGTGTTTTCTCTGTAAAACATTAAAAAAATCGGACAAGTTGGCTGGATTGACAAGATGTTTATCTTTCAAATGCTGTATTGGACTTGTTAATGTTTGAAAGTTAAATATTTAAAAAAAATAGATTTTGAATTTCGCGCCCTGCACTTGAGCTGGATGTTGTCATAGGTGTACCGGCGTCGGGCTTGCAGCCATAACAAGTTTTAAGTGTCACATGACCTGTCACATGATCTCATTATATATACACCTGTTCTGAAAGGCCCCAGAGTCTGCAACACTACTAAGCAAGCAGCACCATGAAGACCAAGGAGCTCTCCAAACAGGTCAGGGACAAAGTCGTGGAGAAGTACAGATCAGGGTTGGATTATTTAAAAAATATCCGAAACTTTGAACATCCCACGGAGCACCATTAAATCCATTATTAAAAAATGGAAAGAATATGGCACCACAACAAACCTGCCAAGAGAGGGCCGCCCACCAAAACTCACGGACCAGGCAATGAAGGCATTAATCAGAGAGGCAACAAAGAGACCATAGATAATCCTGAAGGAGCTGCAAAGCTCCACAGCGGAGATTGGAGTATCTGTCCAAAGGACCACTTTAAGCTGTACACTCCACAGAGCTGGGCTTTACGGAAGAGTGGCCAGAAAAAAAGGCATTGCTTAAAGAAAACAATAAGAAAACATGTTTGGTGTTTGCCAAAAGGCATGTGGGAGACTCCCCAAACATATGGAAGAAGGTACTCTGGTCAGATGAGACTAAAATGTAGCTTTTCGGCCAACAAGGAAAATGTCTGGCTCAAACCCAACAACTCCCATCACCCTGAGAACAGCATCCCCACAGTGAAGCATGGTGGTGGCAGCATCATGCTGTGGGGATGTTTTTCATCTGCAAAGACTGGGAAACTGGTCAGAATTGAAGGAATGATGGATGGCTCTAATACAGGGAAATTATTGAGAGAAATCTGTTTCAGTCTTCCAGAGATTTGAGACTGGGACGGAGGTTCACCTTCCAGCAGGACAATGACCCTAAGCATACTGCTAAAGCAACACTCGAGTGGTTGAAGGGGAAACATTTAAATGTCTTGGAATGGCCTAATGACTTAAAGATTGCTGTACACCAGCGGAACCCATCCAACAGTTTGCCTTGAAGAATGGGCAAAAATCCCAGTGGCTCGATGTGCCAAGCTTATAGAGACATACCCCAAGAGACTTGCAGCTGTAATTGCTGCAAAAGGTGGCTCTACAAAGTATTGACTTTGGGGAGGGGGGGTGAATAATAATGCACATTCTGAGAGCATAATGCTCAAGTTCTGTTTTTTTGTCTAATTTCTTGTTTGTTTCACAATAGAAAATATTTTCAAAGTGGGAGGCATGTTGTGTAAATCAAATGATACAACCCCCCCTTCCCCAAAAAATCTATTTTAATTCCAGGTTGTAAGGCAACAAAATAGGAAAAATGCCAAGGGGGTGAATACTTTCACAAGCCACTGTACATACCATAGAATGATAAATCATGCGATTATTATTCTCAAGCTAACTAAAAGCATTTAGCTACGAACGCCTGTTCTCACCATTTTCTGTTGAATTAATCTAACTTTCTTTCATGGCAACTCATAAGCAGACCATGTCATATTTGTTTCATAGTCGATATATAATCATATTTCATGACAGTGTAACGGTTAGCTTTTTTTACAGAAGGATGAAAGAACACAATATGTTTGTCAGGGAATGCTATTCTGATAAGTCAGATGAAGAGTTACACCAGAAAGTCAGCACCCTTAAGGCAAGGATGCCCCATGCGGGCTTTAGAATGGTCAAAGAAGTCTCAGAGCAATGGGCCATCGTGTACATTGGAGAAGAGTTAGAGAGTCTTTGCAGTGTATAGATGGTGCAGGCATCATTGCATATTTCCCATCACCTAATGAACAACCACAATACCAGTCTGGTGTTAAGCTTTCTGTGCTGTATTGACGTATCCTGAGAATGACATCTGCTGCTTTAGATTGAACGGTCATATCTCAGTTATTGTTTTCATATCTACAAAAAAAGAAGCTATTTTCTTTACTTTCGGAGAGTGAGCTGATCAAAGGGTCGAAAATGTAGCTATTGCCAGATGCTCACTGTCCGAGGAACAGGCCGTGGAAGCTTTATTGCTGGCAAAAGTGTCCATAACCAGAGGTAATTAAACTGTTCTGTGTTCTTTTTCTCTCTTCCTCTCTGCCTGTCTTGTTGTACATGGAACCTGTCTCACATGCATTCATTAAAAAACCTTAAGAAGTCAGCTGCTAATTTTCAGATTTACACCACTTAAACACAGCCATTTTCACTGGACTATCTGTTGCTATCTGTGGCTACCAAGTCATGATTTCCCGGGGGTTAGCCTTGCAATAACCAAGTTGTGAGACACAGCCCTCTATATTTTAATGTTTCAGGTATACCCCGATAGGTGTCTGCATCACATACAGTATCTTCTATTGACATTATCTTCTATTGTTTGTCCTCATGTGTCTGTTTTTCAGCATAAAGTACTCTGTAGCCACTTAGTGTGGACACCAGGTGAGACCACACACACACAATAACAGTCTCTCTCCACTTCATCCCTCTCCCCCTTCTCCCTAAATCATCTAGGTTATATCAGCTGTGTTGGTGAACCCCTCCCGCATCTGAACTGGCTGACACAGAGGGTACAGCATGATCATAGGTGAGAGGTCACTTGGTCGGGTCAACAGGAAGTATTATTAAAAAGATGCTTTACATTGAAATACAGATAGAGATGTAGTAGTCCCAGAGTTAATGATCCAAGGTCAGTTTTGCATTTCACCTCCTGATGGTTATGATGACAGACCGTGTTAGAATAAACAAAACAAGGCTTAATCATGCTCTCTCTCTATCCATCTGTCTCTCGACCGCAGGTATGTTTTGATGTGAGAGAGGAACCCAGTCCCGTCATCGCCACCTCAGATAACCTTCGGGCCAACCTTCGCGCCAACTGGGGGCCCAAGACTGGTTATGAGACACCGCTAGAGACACTGCAATTGTGATGAACTGAGAGAATATTAGGGTAGCACTGTAATTAATTAATCATATGCTGTCTGCCTCTGTTCTTACCTCTTTCACTTTCTGTCTTCTACACCTCTCCCACCTCGTCTTTCTTCCTCGTTTTATAATGCACACCATACGTACATTGAAGTAGAGATTGAACTTGTATTTATAATATAATTAAAATGCATATATTATGTATTTGTAACACCTGGATAATTAACTTTTTTCAATAAAGCGTTTCACATTCTCCACTGGTTGAAATTAAGTATCTCATTGAAATACTATCCTGTGTCCTCAGATTAATGCAGATGAAGGGAGTTAGATATGCATAGTTTTTTTCTGTATATATGAATTACAAATCAGCCTTTACTTAAATAATGTTTCTAGTCTGTTGCATAGTTACAAAGTGTAATCATTGATGTCCCAGTAGCAGGAGTGGTAAACACTGTTGAAGTGTATAATTGTAATACATACATGCAGACACAGCATCATTCAAAGAATGGAGTTTGATATGACTGAAAAATAATGTCTCAGAGATTCATACCTGAACCGCACATTTATTTGCCAAGGAAGAGTACATGATCAGTGAATTTATTCAATGTACAGGCTACAATGTGGGGATCTTATGTATGGTAATAACTACAGTGCATGTATATAGGACTTGCATCCTTGGCACAATAAAGTTATTATATTCTACTCTATCCATAGGCTTCATTAATGCCATTCAGACTTGAAGTTGATACAACAACTATGATAGCTGAGGTTCATAGATTGGTATGAATATTAGTTCAGAACCTAACGTTTTAGGGTCCATACACAGATCGGCTACATAGTGTAGCTAGCTACACATCCATAGGCATTCAGTTATTTTTATCCTCCACTACACAATAAGCAAGTGAATAGTTAACTATGTTACTTCAGCTGCATTGCAAGGCAAGCTTACACAATTGTAAATTCATTTTGCAGTAAATGTTTTAGCCAGCTAGGTTCTTTACATCCACTGTTTCACAAGACGACAGCCTGGTTTGCTGGTTTTCTCAGGAGTCCCTAAAACATTAAACAACACGAATTACAAATGTATTCTCATGTCATAATACTAGCTAGCTAGCTGGCTAATGTTAGCTTGTCAGATAACTTGCTAAATAGCAATTTTCGTAAATTTACTTTATGACCAAAAAATATGCACAAACGTTTGTCTCTACATTAACTAACATATTCCTCTCAATTGTACATTTTTTGCTTGACTCGTTATGACATAACTACTTACATTTGGTTCCACCGTAATGTTTTGTCAGCCATCTTCACCCAGGGACCGTTGACTCGCGTCAAATTTGTCATTGGAACCACTCGATATGATTGGTCATATAAAAACCTTGGGACCCAAATGCATAATGAGTGCTCTCTCCCCCTTGTGGTGGTCTGGAGCAATGAAGCCGTGACGCTGGGTACCTCTAAGTCCCGTGGTGTAAGCTCACAACTTTTAAAGGAGGAACCACTGTACGACTACAAAAGACTTTGATCGACTTTCTGTCGACTGACTATCCAGCAGACAGACCGGCGATCGCAGAGAGGGACAACAAAGGCATACACTCGTAAATATGTAAATCACAATTTATTTTCGAATGAGCGGTTGTTCATGTTCAAAGTATTAGCATTTCCATGAGTGTAGTTATTGACTGTAGGGACGTGGGTCCACTCTGAGTTTCCCGCTCTTGAGCTGGTCCCACCCATTTCCTTTGTCTACCAAGCCGTCATATCGGCTTAGCCCACTAGGGACTTTTCAGTGTATTATGTCAGTAACCAATGCATAACTATTGTGTGTGTGTTTATGTAATTCTGTGATTGATTAGTTAGTTAGTAAATAAATAATTAAGCCAATTTGTATATCGCTGATTCATAATTTATGTTAGGGTGCGTGAAGATATCCAAGGGTTTGCGACATTTAGGAATGAGACTTATGAGGTAATAATAACATTAATAAGTGACTATAATCAATAAGATATGAAAATATCTGAAGAGTTATTTCGGGAAATAGACTCTTTAAACATTCTCCCGTGGTGCCCCGACTTCCTAGTTAATTAAAGTTTACATGATTAGTTTAACCACGTGAGGAATAATTACACATAGAGAATTGATTTGTGTCACGATCGTGAGGAGAGACGGACCAAGGCGCAGCGTGATTGGAGTTCCACATCTTTATTTAAGTGAAACTTTAAACAAAACAAGAAGCAAACAACAACCGTGAAGTACCGTAGTGCTACATGCACTCACTCAAAACAATATCCCACAACCCAGGTGGGAACAATGGAGAACGTAAATATGATCCCCAATTAGAGACAACGATAATCAGCTGCCTCCAATTGGGAACCATACCAAGCACACCAACATAGAAATAGGTTAACTAGAACACCCCCCTAGTCACACTCTGACCTAAACACCATAGAGAACCGAGGGCTCTATATGATCAGGGCGTGACAGTACTCCCCCAAAGGTGCGGACTCCGGCCGCAAAACCTGAAACCAAATGGGGGGGGTGACTAGTGTCGGTGGCGGCTCCGGTGCGGGTTGTAGCCCCCGCCCCAACCACGGATCCAGCCATGTAGCTGGGTTGGACGCCGTGCCCAGACTGGGCACCGGCGCCGAGAAAGGCTCCGAGCATGGAGCTGGGTTGGACGCCGCGCCCGGCCTGGGCACCGGCTCCGAGGAAGGCTCCCGCCATGGAGCTGGGTTGGACGCCGCGCCTGGACTTGCCACCGGCTCCGAGGAAGGCTCCGGCCATGGAGCTGGGTTGGATGCCGCACCCGGACTGGGCACCGGCGCTGAGCTGGATGCCGCGCCTGGACTGGGCACCGGCGCAGAGGAAGGCTCCGGCCTTGGAGCTGGATTGGACGCCGTGCCTGGACTGGGCACCGGCGCAGAGGAAGACTCCAGCCTTGGAAGGCTCCTGCCATGGAGCGGGACTGGACACCGTGCCTGGACTGGGCACCGGCGCAGAGGAATGCTCCTGCCCTGGAGCGAGACTGGACGCCGTGCCTGGACTGGGCACCGGCGCAGAGGAAAGCTCCGGCCTTGGAGCGGGACTGGACGCCGTGCCTGGACTGGGCACCGGCGCAGAGGAAGGCTCCGGCCTTGGAGCGGGACTGGACGCCGTGCCTGGTCTGGGCATCGGCGCAGAGGAAGACTCCGGCCTTGGAGCGGGACTGGACGCCGTGCCTGGACTGGGCACCGGCGCAGAGGAAGACTCCGGCCTTGGAGCGGGACTGGACACCGTGCCTGGATTGGGCACCGGCGCAGAGGAAGGCTCCTGCCATGGAGCGGGACTGGACGCCGTGCCTGGACTGGGCACCGGCGCAGAGGAAGGCTCCGGGCCTAGGAGCGGGACTGGACGCCGTGCCTGGACTGGGCATCGGCGCAGAGGAAGGCTCCGGCCTTGGAGCGGGACTGGACGCCGTGCCTGGACTGGGCACCGGCGCAGAGGAAGGCTCCGGCCTAGGAGAGGGACTGGGGAGACGCACTGGAGGCCTGGTGCGTGGAGCCGGCACAGGTGGTACCGGACTGGTGACACGCACTTCAGGGCGAGTGCGGGGAGCTGGCACAGGACGTACCGGACTGGGGAGGTGCACTGGAGGCCTGGTGCGTGGAGCCGGCACAGGTGGCACCGGACTGGTGACACGCACTTCAGGGCGAGTGCGGGGAGCTGGCACAGGACGTACCAGACTGGGGAGGCGCACTGGAGGCCAGATGCGTGAAGCCGGTGCAGATGGCACCGGACTGGTGTCACGCTCTTCAGCACGCCTGCGCTGCAGCATTCTCATCGCCACCACCTCTCTCCGGTATCTTTCATCGAATTTCTCCACCGACTCCCAAACAGGCTCTGGCACTCTCCGCTGCTCGACCGCCTGCTCCATGTGCCCCCCCCAAAAATTGTTTTTGGGGTTTCTGTGGCCGCGGTCCCCGGCGTTGTCGCTGTTCTTCCACCTTCCTTGGTGTCTCCTTCCAAGGAAGGGTCTCACAACCTCCCATGATTTCTTCACAGGTCCAAAACTCCTTTACCTCCGTCACACGCTGCTTGGTCCTTTCGTGGTGGGATATTCTGTCACGATCGTGAGGAGAGACGGACCAAGGCGCAGCGTGATTGGAGTTCCACATCTTTATTTAAGTGAAACTTTAAACAAAACAAGAAACAAACAACAACCTTGAAGTACCGTAGTGCTACATGCACTCACTCAAAACAATATCCCACAAAGCAGGTGGGAGCAATGGAGAACTTAAATATTATCCCCAATTAGAGACAACGATAATCAGCTGCCTCTAATTGGGAACCATACCCAGCACACCAACATAGAAATAGGTTAACTAGAACACCCCCCTAGTCACGCTCTGACCAAAACACCATAGAGAACTGAGGGCTCTCTATGATCAGGGCGTGACAATTTAATAATATAACAGTCTTCATATTTAATGATAGTCATGCTACGACAGTGCATAGGCCTATACATGATAGTTACTGTTCGATATCAATTAGACAGCTAACTATCAGTGATATTAGGCTATATAGTTAGCGATCTAGCTAACCACTCCATAAGGTGATTAACTAGCCCCAAATGAATTAGCCTATGTGATATTACTCCCCAAAAAGATGTAGACAAATTAATCTCAATTGAACAAAAACATCTGAAAATTCTGGACCCCTATTTTGATACTAAAATAATAACAACAATTTCCTAGTTGTCAAAACCCAAATTTATGACAATCACTGGTTTAGGTTGCACATAAAAATATATGGAATCATGCTTCGTGCTTGAACATGATGCTACAATAAACAATTCATTTTTTGAATAATACAATTTTAGTAGTCTAATACACTTCTTAATGAAACACTTTGAATGACTTTATAATATAATGAGGCTACAATTTATTTATTTATTATGTGACCCCATTGCAATTGTAGTGCGACCAACTGTAAATGTTATTATGGAACCCTGTGACTATGCTCTTACACATACATGAATTAAAGGATCTTTAGGCTATGCTCCCACACTAGACCCCAAATTGGAATGTTTTAAACGTTTTAAAATATGTATTTTAAAAAATATATGTTTTTAAACGTTTTAAGTAATCAAAAAGTAATCGGATTACGTTAACGATTACTTTATTTTTCATGCAACTGTAATCAGCAACGGATTACATTTATCAAGTAACTTGCCCAACCATGCACACACACACACACACACACACAGTTAGACACATTTCACATACACCCATAAACACAACAAGAGAGAGAGTGAGAGAGACCGAGAGAGAGCAATTCTAAACACACATTAGGCTAAAAAAAACTCCGGCCCACCCCCTACCCCAGCTCCCCCCCCCCCCCCCCCCCCTCCTTCCCTCCCTCCCCCTCTCTTTCCTGCAGCTGCCTCCATTCCCTATGATTTCAGTTATTTACCACTCGCGTTTATAGTGGAGGCCTTTGAACAGGCGAGTGTGTCATTGTGAAGGGGAGTGTGTGCTAAGCCCCGCGCCTGTGTGTATATCAGTCTCTCCCAGCTGGGCTCCTGGGGGAGGGATAAGGCCTGGGAGAGAAGCCTGGATGTGGGCTCGGATGGAGACTGGAAGAACGCTGGGAAAGAGGCTAGAATGAGGGCTGTGGAATGATTATGTTCTTTTGTCCTTCTAAATGAAATTCTATCCACACAGATTACCACAGTGAGTTACACATACAGTACACACAAGAAGATACATCCCTCACTCCCCATGAAAACATACATGCGATAAATATATGAGAAAGACGGCTGGGATGGGCTCATGGACTCAACGAGAATGGAGAACGAAAGCAAGAGTGAGAACGGAGGATGAGGTGAAATTCAAATAGTGAGAAGAAGAGAACTCGTGAGGGGGTACTAGAGGGATCGTTAAGTGTGTAGTACAGGTGGAGTGTATGATAAGGACACTGTATTGATTCAGTCAGTGTCACAGGAGCCTAAGCACAGCATTCATCAGCTACACTTAGGTTCCCTCAGGCACTATAGATGCTGCTATCCACCTGTTCTATTAAAGATGTTAGGCCCACTTTGGGAACAAAAAGCCTGAAATCTTCTCTCTTTACGACTGCAGAAATCTGGACCATGTCTGCATCCCATTACATGTTTTGATCCACCATCAAAAAAACTCTGGGTCATATAGTCTATACAACCACCCTGAATGCCAGGAACTCAGCTAATATACCACTACTACCAACAGGGTTAGAAAAACTAAACAGGGACATGATCATCGCTAAAGTACCTCTCTCTGCTACTGTGTTAAAGCCCACTTCAGGCTAACGCGCTCAAGCTGTTGTGTAAGTGCCTATATCGGTATGTGATGATAAAGCAAAGCCTCTAAGAATATAAACACTCTCCAGTGACACTATGTGTGTGTGTCTGTGTGTGTGTCTGTGTGTGTGTGGGGGGGGGGGGGGTGACAAATGAACATTGTTACCATTGACTAGTTAGGAAGCTACAAATGGATCTATTTTTTTAAATATTTTTTTATATCTATTTTTTATTTTATTTTATCCCATTTTCTCCCCAATTTTCGTGGTATCCAATCGCTAGTAATTACTATCTTGTCTCATCGCTACAACTCCCGTACGGGCTCGGGAGAGACGAAGGTTGAAAGCCATGCGTCCTCCGAAGCACCACCCAACCAAGCCGCACTGCTTCTTAACACAGCGCGCCTCCAACCCGGAAGCCAGCCGCACCAATGTGTCGGAGGAAACACTGTGTATCTGGCCCCCTTGGTTAGCGCGCACTGCCCGCCACAGGAGTGGCGGGCCGGGCGACGCTATGCCAATTGTGCGTCGCCCCACGGACCTCCCGGTCGCGGCCGGCTGCGACAGAGCCTGGGCGCGAACCCAGAGACTCTGGTGGCGCAGCTGGCACTGCATCGCAGTGCCCTAGACCACTGCGCCACCCGGGAGGCCCCCAAATGGATCTATTTTGGTAAAAATATGTATTCTTTAAATGGTCTGGGCCGTGGTGAGCCTACAATTTCAATAATGTCCTATTTTGTATATAGTCCTCTCTTTTTACCTATCTAGTCTTGAAAGAGGTTGTTTTACTTTTAAGGGGCTTAGTGACATAACTAACCCAACACACACTGTGATAACAGTCCTGATCAAGACATTATGGTAGAATCAAGTTCTCATGGCAGTTGATCTCCCTACATGGTGAATGGTTTGTGCCCTGTCTAACCTATGACCATCTCTCTCCCTATCTCCCCTGCTAACCACCCCCCCATCTCCCTGTAAGCTTGACTGACCATAAGCAGGCAGAAAATCTCAATGTATTTTTATAACGGTGCTTCTTCATGCTCCTCTTCTCCCCTTGGGGTTTCCATGGCTACACAGCAGTGCAGTTAGTCAGCCTCAGCCACCAAACAGTAATATGATTTGACTGTGTGTGTGTGTGTGTGTGTGTGTGTGTGTGTGTGTGTGTGTGTGTGTGTGTGTGTGTGTGTGTGTGTGTGTGTGTGTGTGTGTGTGTGTGTGTGTGTGTGTGTGTGTGTGTGTGTGTGTGTGTGTGTGTGTGTGTGTGTGTGTGTGTTAGTAAGCCTCCGCACCCAGCAGTGGTACAATCCGAACAAGTGTTTGTGTGTGTGGATGGTGGGACAGCAGTTATTCTTTGTGTGTATTGGGACAATCAATGGGTCTGTGAGCATATGTGACAGTGAATGTTTGTGCAAAAACCTATGAGTGAGTGTTAATTATACTATATGTAAGAGTTTACTCTTTTAGCAAAACGCCACTTTACATCCATATTACTGTGCAAGTGAAATTCTTTCTGTTTTACTAAAGAGACGAGACACAAAAGTGTGTTCACCTTGATGAATCTGTTAATAATGATTTTGATGCTCTTCACACAATGGTGTATGATGTTACAGAACTACGAACTTGTGAATAAGTTGGTACTCCGTCTCTGGAGAAAAAGAAACACCGGACCATTACACGCTACTAGCTTTCCCCTGTAGAGTTTCACTCACTGAGCGAGTAGCGTTGGGCTTGATTTCTGCCCCTGGCTCTGACATTGGGCCCTCCCAGCAAACAGGATGGGACAGGCTGTCCTTCTCCTGTCTGACTCACAGATAGAGCCGAGCCCAGGCCAGGCCAGGCCCATAGTCTCAGGGAGGGACGTGAGCTCCTCTCTGACCTGATGGGTTAGGGTTAGCAGGGCTAGATTCCAGCCTAAAGCTGCATCCACATGGGCCTTATGACATTGGATTGGAACTGAAGAGTTCATTGCTTTGCATTCTGTTGAGCTTGTAGGTTTGAAGCCAGATAGAGTGTTTCTTGAAGCTTTGGAAATTGACATGATCTGACATTTGCTAATGTCCAGGGAGGTATGAGAGAGAGAGAGACAGAGAGGAGATTAATACTCCCTTGAGGAGGTGCATATTTTTTCTCCCATTTCCCTGGCTTTCAATAACAATAATGATCTGAAATGGAAATTCCTCTTATTCAGCACCATTTGTGAAATAAAAATAGAGAAATCCTAATTTGTGTAAGGTTCTGTTTTCTTGAGCATTACCTATACACTGTTTTATGAAAACAATAAAATTGTGTCTAGTTGAGACACCTGAGAAAGTTGTATCAAGTATTTCACAGTCACACGGAAGTCACAGATACTATACTGACATCTGATACAAATCCATATTTGTTAGTCAGCTGTCAGTATTCTGAAAGAAACCTATCATCTGACACAAGAGCGCTACGCTGCAGGCAAGACAGTGACTATACACTAATACAACTAGTTCGGTATTAGGATGCCCACACATGCACACACAACACACACACACACACACACACACACACACACACACACACACACACACACACACACACACACACACACACACACACACACACACACACACACACACACACACACACACACACACACACACACACACACACACACACACACACACACACACACGAGTTGAGGCACATATCAAAGGACAGTTTCTGCATGACTTGGGAGGGAGGAATTTACAGCTGTTTGGAGAATTGTGTGCCAGATACTGACAATATAAAAATAATTTTAAAAAGTTACCTTTATTTAACTAGGCAAGTCAGTTAAGAACAAATTCTTAACTACAATGACAGCCTACCCCGGCCAAACCCGGAGAACACTGGACCAATTGTGCGCCGCCCTATGGGACTCCCAATCACGGCCGGATGTGATGCAGCCTGGATTCAAACCAGGTACTGCAGTGACACCTCTTGCACTGAGATGCAGTGTCTTAGACCACCGCACCACTCGGGCGCATGTGCCAGAGAGCCACAGCTGCAGATTCGGAAATGTATGGGAGATGACCCATACATCCATGTCTACTGGAAAGGTTATGGACCACATATAACTCTGGAATAATCATCCACAAATAGATCATACAGACATAAAGATTGGTGCCGTTGTGTGCGAGACAACACAATTGGGATTTTAAAATGTCATTGGTACTGTAAATGTCAGCACGGACCTAAACCCATCAGATTAAATGTGAGCGGCTCATCAACAAACTGAACTGACAACCATGACTCTTCATCAATTTCAAAAGAAGTCAGAACAGGTTTCCTCTAGTACACTGTACATGCTTAGAAAAAGGTAGAACCCTTTTGGGTTCCATGTAGAACCCTTTCAACAGAGGGTTCTACAAGGAACGCAAAGTGGTTCTACCTGGAACCAAAAAAGGATCTCCTATGAGGACACCCAAAGAACCCTTTAGGAACCCTTTCTCGAAGAGCGTCCTGAGAAGCCTCCATGTCAACTCTCTTATTCTCTGAGCCATTTACCTTTTATGTTTCATTTCCCTATAGAAAAGCAGAACAGAATAAAGGCCCTCTGTCTCTCAGTAAACTAGTTTGATTAGGGGGAAGACAGAGACATCTACATCCATCCTGCCTCCTGGAGCCCGTACAGAGCAAGGAATAGGGCAGGGACTGGGAAACTGCCTGACTGACTGAAGGCCTAATCACAGCAAAAAAGGAGAATCTGGGGCAAACATACACACACAGCTTTCAGAGGCATAATAATGGACTTTAGACATATTCAACTTCTTCCTATTTTGATGAGCCTCGGATACATACAACTCTCTGATGTTAATCTCTGCAGCGGTTGCACTCCTGGTTCAGTTGGGACCTATGTACACATGAAATACCGTTTTCACAGCTTGATAGACATAAATGTACCTATGTCGCCTGGTCTATTTCTACTAGGAAATAATTGTGACATTGTATTGTATTTGATTATATTGAAATCGTTCATATGTGCCCTAACCGCTGCCAGAAAGGCAATTCAAAAAAACATTGGTTTGTGACCGTACGCTACGGTCACAAGACGCAGGCCTCCTAATTGTCCCTAGAATTTCTAAGCAAACAGCGGGAGGCAGGGCATTCTCCTATAGATCTCCATTTTTATGGAACAGTCTGCCTACCCATGTGAGAGACGCAGACTCGGTCTCAACCTTTAAGTCTTTACTGAAGACTTATCTCTTCAGTAGGTCATATGATTGAGTGTAGTCTGGCCCAGGAGTGTGAAGGTGAACGGAAAGGCTCTGGAGCAACGAACCGCCCTTGCTGTCTCTGCCAGGCCGGTTCCCCTCTCTCCACTGGGATTCTCTGCCTCTAACCCTGTTACAGGGGCTGAGTCACTGGCTTGCTGGTGCTCTTTCATGCCGTCCCTAGGAGGGGTGCGTCACTTGAGTGGGTTGAGTTACTGACGTGATCTTCCTGTCTGGGTTGGCGCCCCCCCTTGGTTTGTGCTGTGGTGGAGACCTTTGTGGGCTATACTCGGCCTTGTCTCAGGATTGTAAGTTGGTGGTTGAGGTTTTCCCTCTAGTGGTGCGGGGGCTGTGCTTTGGCAAAGTGGGTGGGGTTATATCCTTCCTGTTTGGCCCTGTCCGGGGGTTTCTTCGGATGGGGCCACAGTGTCTCCTGACCGCTCCTGTCTCAGCCTCCAGTATTTATGCTGCAGTAGTTTATGTGTCGGGGGGCTAGGGTCAGTTGGTTACCTGGAGTACTTCTCCTGTCTTATCCAGTGTCCTGTGTGAATTTAAGTATGCTCTCTCTAATTCTCTCGTTCTCTTTTTCTCTCTGAGAACCTGAGCCCTAGGACCATACGTCAGGACTACCGGGCATGATGACACCTTGCTGTCCCCAGTCCGCCTGGCCTTGCTGCTATTCCAGTTTCAACTGTTCTGCCTGCGGTTACGGAACCCCTACCTGTCCCAGACCTGCTGTTTTCAACTCTTAATGATCGGCTATGAAAAGCCAACTGAGATTTATTCCTGATTATTATTTGACCATGCTTGTCATTTATGAACATTTTGAAAATCTTGGCTCTCTCTAATTTTCTCCTTCTCTCTTTCTTTCTCTCGGAGGACCTGGGCCCTAGGACCATGCGTCGGGACTGCCGCCCGTGGTGACTCCTTGCTGTCCCCAGTCCGCCTGGCCTTGCTGCTATTCCAGTTTCAGCTGTTCTGCCTGCGGTTATGGAACCGCCACCTGTCCCAGACCTGTTGTTTTTCAACTCTTGATGATCGGCTATGAAAAGCCAACTGAAAATTATTCATGATTATTATTTGACCATGCTTGTCACTTATGAACATTTTTGAACATCTTGGCATAGTTCTGTTATAATCTCCACCCGGCACAGCCAGAAGAGGACTGGCCACCCCTCATAGCCTGGTTCCTCTCTAGGTTTCTTCCTAGGTTTTGGCCTTTCTAGGGAGTTTTTCCTAGCCACCGTGCTTCTACACCTGCATTACTAGCTGTTTGGGGTTTTAGGCTGGGTGTCTGTACAGCACTTCGAGATATTAGCTGATGTACGAAGGGCTATATAAAATAAAATTGATTGATTGATTGATTGATTGGTTTGATCCAAATACTTCTGTGGCCCTTTCCTGCAGTCAAATGACCTAGTGTCCTCATGTTATGAATATTTTTCATAATTTCATAATTTCATACTCTTCCTGGGGTCCATCAAAATTAAAGCAGTTATACGTGTTAAAAACATTACAATACATTCATAACAGATTTCACAATATATTAAGTGTTACTTCATGTGGAATAGAGTTCCATGTAGTCATGGCTCTATGTAGTACTGTGCGCCTCCCATAGTCTGTTCTGGACTTGGGGACTGTGAAGAGACCTCTGGTGGCATGTCTTGTGGGGTATGCATGGGTGTCCGAGCTGTGTGCCAGTAGTTCAAACAGACGCATTCAACATGTCAATACCTCTCACAAATATAAGTAGTGATGAAGTCTATCTCTCCTCCACTTTGAGCCAGGAGAGATTGACATGCATATTATTAATGTTTGCTCTCTGTATACATCCAAGGGCCAGCCGTGCTGCCCTGTTCTGAGCCAATTGCAATTTTCCTAAGTCCCTCTTTGTGGCACCTGACCACACGACTGATCAGTAGCGCCAGGTGTGACAAAACTAGGGCCTGTAGGGCCTGCCTTGTTGATAGCGCTGTTAAGAATGCAGAGTAGCGCTTTATTATCCAAGATTTCAGCCAATCAGTCTGTCCGTTTGTATGTCTGATTCTTGAGATCACAGTTTTAAGTGTTTTTATGATTTAATGACCCTGATACTGTCTACAGATGCTGTATAATACAACTGTTGATGGGAGACTTACAGAGGAATGTAAATAATATTTTTAGGCTGGATCATGTTGTTGTATTGTTATATGTTTTAATTCTGTAATGTATTGATTGTTGGTGCCTTCTTGGCCAGGTCTCGCTTGAAAAAGTGACTCAAGGTCTCAATGTGTTAAATACAGGTACAAAATTGTAGACAGACTTCTCCCCATTCTAGCTACTGTTCTATCAATATGTTTTGACCATGACAGTTTACAATCCAAGGTTACTCCAAGCAGTTTAGTCTTCTCAACTTGCTAAATACCACATTATTCATTACAAGATTTAGTTGGGGTTTAGGGTTTAGTGAATGATTTGTCCCAAATACAATGCTTTAAGTTTTTTTTAAATATTTAGGACCAACTTATTCCTTGCCACCCATTCTGAAACTAACTGCAGCTCTTTGTTAAGTGTTGCTGACATTTCAGTCGCTGTGGTAGCCGACGTGTATAGTGTTGAGTCATCCGCATATATAGACACTCAAAGCCAGTGGCATGTCGTCAGTAAAGATTGAAAAAAGTAAGGGGCCTAGACAGCTGCCCTGGGGAATTCCTGATTATACCTAATTTTGCTTTCCAAAGTTTACTAAGGGTTGGTAACAGGCTGATTGGTTGGCTATTTGAGTCAGATAAGGGGGCTTTACTATTTTTAGGTAGGGGACTAGTAGGCTTAAATTGAAAATATGGCAAACAGGAGTGGAAATATCGTCCGCTATTAACCTCAGTAATTTTCCATCCAAGTTGTCAGATCCCGGTGGCTTGTCATTGTTGATAGACAACAGTAATTGTTTAACCTCTTCCACAGTTACTTTACGGAATTCAAAATTGCAATTCTTGTCTTTCCTATTTTGGTCAGATATACTTGGATATGTAGTGTTAGAGTTTGTTGCTGGCATATCATGCCTAAGTTTGCTAATCTTGCCAAATAAATAAATCATTAAAGTAGTTGGCAATATCAATGGGTTTTGTGATGAATGAGCCATCTGATTCAATGAATGATGGAGCAGAGTGTGCCTTAATTGCCCAACATTTCATTTTATGGTGCTCCAAAGGTTTTTACTATAATTCTTTGTGCAATTTATCTCTGTTTCATAGTGTAGTTTCTTCTTCTTTTTATTCAGTTTAGTCACATTATATATCATTTTGCAATACTTTTGCCAATCAGTTGTATAGCCAGACCTATTTGCAATCTCATCCCTCTCAACAATAAAATGTTTCAATTCCTCATCAATCCACAGTGATTTAACAGCTTTTACAGTCATTTTCTTTATGGGTGCATGCTTATTAGTAACTGGGATAATCAATTTCATAAATGTGTCAAGTGCAGCGTCTGGTTACTCGTAATGTTTTTTCTTCCCAATTTCATGATATCCAATTGGTAGTTACAGTCTTGTCCCATCGCTGCAACTCCCCTACGGACTTGGGAGAGGCGAAGGTCAAGAGCCATGCATCCTCCGAAACGCGACCCTGCCTCTTGACACACTTCTTAACCCGGAAGCCAGACGCACCAATGTGTCGGAGGTAACACTATCCAGCTGGTGACCGAAGTCAGCTTGCAGACGCCCGGCCCATCACAAGGAGTTGCTAGAGTGCGATGGGACAAGGAAATCTCGGCCGGCCAAACCCGATGCTGGGCCAATTGTGGGCCGCCTCATGCGTCTCCAGGTCACGGCCAGCTGTGACACAGCCTGGGATCAAACTCGGGTCTGTATGGTTGCTCGTCATTACACACTGACCAACAAATAATCTTCACATCAACAACATAGGAATCACTACAAAACTTATTGTATGACCTCTTATACACAATATTAGGCCCAGCCTTTGAAACTTTGGATTTCCTAGATATGGCTACTATATTGTGATCATTACATCCGATGGATTTGGATACAGCTTTCAAACAAATGTCATCAGCATTAGTAAAGATATGATCAATACATCTTGATGATTTCATTCCTGTACTGTTAGTAACTACCCTGGTAGGTTGATCGACAACCAGAACCAGGTTGCAGGCACTAGTTACAGTTTGAAGCTTTCTCTTGAGTGTGCAGCCTGATGAAAGCCAGTCAATATTTAAATCACTCAGAAAGTATAATTAATCAACTTTTTTTTTTTAAACAGACGGAATTCCCGGTGTTTCTATGTTAAACAGTTTGTTATAATATTTCAGTGTTCTGTGATGTATATAAAGTGTAATATTGGGATGCAAACTTAAAGTTTAATACATTTCAACTCTATATCTGACATATAGACAATAGCCATGTGTGTTAGGTGTATACTTTTGTTTCAGAGTAGATTTGTTTAAGACTACCAAGAAACACTACGTGACCCTGATTTAGCCCACTGCAGTAAAAGGTTAAAATCTTCAACAGCTAAGCTGCATGGCGCAGCTACAAAAACAAAGACCTTTATTAGATACCCCTCTTGTAATATTATCTCTCAATTGTTGTATCTTGAGCTGCTGTACCAAACCCCCCTTCTTGTTCATGTTTTGTTGCTGTGCAGATCATGTGACTGCTATCGCTTGTTTGATTGACATTGATAAAAACAACAAATATATTTTTTCAATCAATTTGAAAAAACTTGAATACATTTGGGTCTATGACTTGAGTAATGATTTGAAGCCTATCATGCATTTGTAAGCACTGTTAGCCAAAGACAAATAACACACTCCTCATGATGTGCAGAATGAAAAAAACAACTGCCATCAGAGCTGCTAATAAGAATCTGCAATAGTAAAGGTACTGAAGATGACCGAGATGTAAGTAAACCCAGGTTATCTCTGTTTTGTCCGACCCGGGTCACTCCTACTAACAAAGCTGAATCAAACAAATCACTCTTGAGAATCACAGTGTGCAGTGGGTTGATTGTCTGTGTGTCACTATGCTCGTGGTTGGGAAAGATACTGATTCCTCCTCTACCCCTCTGCATTTTCAATACACTCGTAGAGAGAAACGATCATCTCCATGACACTGTGACACCACTGCATGCTCAGAGCTCTGTCACTCTGTGTCACAGCCCTTGCTCCTGTGTGTGTGTGTGTGTGTGTGTGTGTGTGTGTGTGTGTGTGTGTGTGTGTGTGTGTGTGTGTGTGTGTGTGTGTGTGTGTGTGTGTGTGTGTGTGTGTGTGTGTGTGTGTGTGTGTGTGTGTGTACTGAAACATCAGTAGGCCTACATCACAGTCAATGGTTTCCTACAGTCATTTTAAAATACCGAAAATACATAAATTCAAGATGTTAAACAATCACTGACAACTGTTGACCCCAATGCCATGTCACTGTTGTAATTTATTAATACATTTGACAGGATGTGGATAGTGTTCCATGAGATCACACACACTAAGGGCCGTGCACTGACATGTTGGGAGGAATATGCTCAAACTAAAAAAAGGGCACTCCCAAAAATGTTTTTCCTGCAGCAGCGGTCACAGACTCGTTGAGCAATTATTACAAGCAGGGAAAGCAGCACAATCTGCTTATTTCTCTCAAATGTTGTACACAAATTTGTTTGCATCCCTGATAGTGAGAATTTCTCATCTGCCAAGATAATCCATCATGTAATAAAGCCCTTTTGTGGGGAAAAAACTCATACTGATTGGCTGGGCCTGGCTCCCCAGTGGGTGGGCCTATACCGTCCCAGGACTACCCATGGCTGTGCCCCTGCCCAGTCAGGTGAAATCCATAGATTAGGGCCTAATGAATGTATTTCAATTGACTGATTTCCTTATATGAACTGTAACTCAGTAAAATTGATACAATTGTTGCATGCTGTTTATATGTTTATATTTTTGTTTATATGTTTATATTTTTGTCCAACCCAACTTCAACATAATTTTCTAACTTTTTGACCCACGACCCCCAAAAAAGAGTGTTACAAAACTTGCGACCTCCTGCGCGTACACACATGCACGTGTGCACACGCAAACATTTACAAACAATCACTGCTCAATTGTAGCCTGTCATTACAGCCATAAACAGTGATTTTCAAAACGCAAGTTAGGCTACTGAGATAAACTGTGTTTAACACCTGCATTTGGAGTGAAAAAGTCATTCATGTTAGCAGTCAATATCAACTAGGGATATATTATGTCACTTCTCTGGAGTCCAGAGCAAGCAAAATCATTCTGCCTACTTGTAGTGGAGTCTGCAGGATTGGTTAGACAGCATGTTCTGTCTGCACCACTCCATCACTTTGGAGGGCAGCCTACCTGCAGAGTGCTCGTTCCCAGCCGGGTATACCTGTTCTTCCTCACAAATATCTTAATACATTTGCCAGAATATGTTAAATCTTCATCCCCTAATATGCAATGTTACAGCTGCCTATCTTTAGACATGTAGCCAGTCCTAGGCCTATCTGAAATATGATCAATCAAATTGCCAGTTAGCCTATTGTTCTGGCAACGATGAGTCAGTAGATTGATAAAATGTATTTTATATGGATGAGAAACATAGGCCTACTCTGTTTTTGTCAGGCAAAACTGGAGGAAATGAAACAAGTTCTTTCTGGTCACTAATCTGGATATGCGTTCCCACCTTTTCTGAAAATGTTGATGACTGGTCATTGGTCAGCAATCAAGACGCGCAACCTTTTGGTTCTGAAGCATAGACGAGAATTTAACGATGACTTGCGGGCAGTGGGTTCAGAACAATAATGACAAAAAAAAAACATTTTGGGGGAAGTTATACCACCACTGAAAAGGGCAATTTGGAGATTGGAAGGGCAAAGGGGCATGTGTTGTGCACAGGTAAAGCCATAGCTGTGCATATGCCTGCTCGCACACACACAAACACTGGCTCAGACTCCCCTTTGCCTCCAGAACATCCTGAATTCTTTGGGGCACTCTACAAGGTGTCGTAAACGTTCTACAGGGATGTTGGTCCATGATTACGCAATGGCATCACACAGTTGCTGCAGATTGGACGATGGTACATTCTTGCTGCGAACAGCCCGTTCCATCTCATCTCAAAGATCCTCTATTGGGTTTGGTCAGCAACAATGTTCAGATACACTGTGGCTTTCAATTGTTGCGCAATTGGTATCAAGGGACCTAACGTGTGCCAGGTAAACATTGCCCACACCATTACACCACCGCCACCAACCTGTACCGTTGACACCAGGCAGGATGGGTCTATGGACTCGTGCTGCTTACGCCAAATCCTGACTCTGCCATCAGCATGACACAACAGGAACTGGGATTTGTTGGACCAGGTGATGTTTTTCCACTCCTCAGTTGTCCAGTGTTGGTGATCGCGTTCCCACTGGAGCCACTTGTTCTTGTTTTTAGCTAATAGGAGTGGAACCCGGTGTTGTCATGTTTTGTCATTGATCATCATGTCTTGTCCCTGTGCTTCCCTCTGCTGGTCTTATTAGGTTCTTTCCCTCTTTCTATCCCTCTCTCTCCCCCTCCCTCTTTCCCTCTCTCGCTCTCTCTCTCTATCGTTCCGTTCCTGCTCCCAGCTGTTTCTCATTCTCCTAACGACCTCATTTACTCTTTCACACCTGTCCCCTATTTTGCCCTCTGATTAGAGTCCCTATTTCTCCCTCTGTTTTCCGCTTCTGTCCTTGTCGGATTCTTGTTTGATGTTTGCTGTTCTGTGTCCTTGTTCCGCCCTGTCGTGTTTTTGCCTTCTTCAGATGCTGCGTGTGAGCAGGTGTCTATGTCAGCTACGGCCTGTGCCTTCCTGAAGCGACCTGCAGTCTGTGGTCGCGTCTCCAGTCGTTCCTCTCTACTGACGAGAGGATTTCAGTTTCCTGTTTTGGATTTACCTTTAATAATATCCAGGAGAATTATTGTTTGTTTAAGACTGGAATAAAGACTCTGTTTCTATTACGTCGCTTTTGGGTCCTCATTCACCAGCATAACAGAAGAATCCGACCAAGAATGGACCCAGCGACTACGGATTCTCGCAACACTGCCGTCGAGTTCCAGGGAGTAATGCTCGGCAGACACGAGCAGGAATTGTTTGCCGCTCGTCATGCCGTTGAGACCCTGGCCGCTCAGGTCTCCGATCTCTCAGGACAGTTTCAGAGTCTTCGTCTCGTGCCACCAGCTACTTCCTGGTCTTCCGAGTCTCCGGAACCTAGGGTTAATAACCCACCATGTTACTCTGGGCAGCCCACTGAGTGTCGCTCCTTTCTCATCCAGTGTGATATTGTGTTCTCTCTCCAGCCCAACACATACTCAAGAGAGAGAGCTCGGATCGCTTACGTCATATCACTCCTTAGTGGTCGGGCTCGGGAGTGGGGCACAGCTATCTGGGAGGCAAGGGCTGAGTGTTCTAACGTTTATCAGAACTTTAAAGAGGAGATGATACGGGTTTTTGATCGTTCAGTTTTTGGGAAGGAGGCTTCCAGGGCCCTGGCTTCCCTATGTCAAGGTGATCGATCCATAACGGATTACTCTATAGAGTTTCGCACTCTTGCTGCATCCAGTGACTGGAACGAGCCGGCGTTGCTCGCTCGTTTTCTGGAGGGACTCCACGCTGAGGTTAAGGATGAGATTCTCTCCCGGGAGGTTCCTTCCAGCGTGGACTCTTTGATTGCACTCGCCATCCGCATAGAACGACGGGTTGATCTTCGTCACCGAGCTCGTGGAAGAGAGCTCGCGTTAACGGTGTTTCCCCTCTCCGCATCTCAACCATCTCCTCCCACCGGCTCAGAGAATGAGCCCATGCTGCTGGGAGGTATTCGCATCTCGACTAAGGAGAGGGAACGGAGAATCACCAACCGCCTTTGCCTCTATTGCGGTTCTGCTGGACATTTTGTCATGTCATGTCCAGTAAAAGCCAGAGCTCACCAGTAAGCGGAGGGCTACTGGTGAGCGCTACTACTCAGGTCTCTCCATCAAGATCCTGTACTACCTTGTCGGTCCATCTACGCTGGACCGGTTCGGCTGCTTCCTGCAGTGCCTTGATAGACTCAGGGGCTGAGGGTTGTTTTATGGACGAAGCATGGGCTCGGAAACATGACATTCCTCTCAGACAGTTAGGGAAGCCCACGCCCATGTTCGCCTTAGATGGTAGTCTTCTCCCCAGTATCAGATGTGAGACACTACCTTTAACCCTCACAGTATCTGGTAACCACAGTGAGACCATTTCCTTTTTGATTTTTCGTTCACCTTTTACACCTGTTGTTTTGGGTCATCCCTGGCTAGTATGTCATAATCCTTCTATTAATTGGTCTAGTAATTCTATCCTATCCTGGAACGTTTCTTGTCATGTGAAGTGTTTAATGTCTGCTATCCCTCCTGTTTCTTCTGTCCCCTCTACTCAGGAGGAACCTGGTGATTTGACAGGAGTGCCGGAGGAATATCATGATCTGCGCACGGTCTTCAGTCGGTCCAGAGCCAACTCTCTTCCTCCTCACCGGTCGTATGATTGTTGTATTGATCTCCTTCCGGGGACCACTCCTCCTCGGGGTAGACTATACTCTCTGTCGGCTCCCGAACGTAAGGCTCTCGAGGATTATCTGTCTGTTTCTCTCGACGCCGGTACCGTGGTGCCTTCTTCCTCTCCCGCCGGAGCGGGGTTTTTTTTTGTTAAGAAGAAGGACGGTACTCTGCGCCCCTGCGTGGATTATCGAGGGCTGAATGACATAACGGTTAAGAATCGTTATCCGCTTCCCCTTATGTCGTCAGCCTTCGAGATTCTGCAGGGAGCCAGGTTTTTTACTAAGTTGGACCTTCGTAACGCTTACCATCTCGTGCGCATCAGAGAGGGGGACGAGTGGAAAACGGCGTTTAACACTCCGTTAGGGCATTTTGAAGACCGGGTTCTGCCGTTCGGTCTCGCTAATGCTCCAGCTGTCTTTCAGGCATTAGTTAATGATGTACTGAGAGACATGCTGAACATCTTTGTTTTCGTTTACCTTGACGATATCCTGATTTTTTCACCGTCACTCGAGATTCATGTTCAGCACGTTCGACGTGTACTCCAGCGCCTTTTAGAGAATTGTCTCTACGTGAAGGCTGAGAAGTGCGCCTTTCATGTCTCCTCTGTCACATTTCTCGGTTCTGTGATTTCCGCTGAAGGCATTCAGATGGATCCCGCTAAGGTCCAGGCTGTCAGCGATTGGCCCGTTCCTAAGTCACGTGTCGAGTTGCAGCGCTTTCTCGGTTTCGCTAATTTCTATCGGCGTTTCATTCGTAATTTCGGTCAAGTGGCTGCCCCTCTCACAGCTCTGACTTCTGTCAAGACTTGCTTTAAGTGGTCCGGTTCCGCCCAGGGAGCTTTTGATCTCCTCAAGAAGCGTTTTACATCCGCTCCTATCCTTGTTACGCCTGACGTCACTAAACAATTCATTGTCGAGGTTGACGCTTCAGAGGTGGGCGTGGGAGCCATTCTGTCCCAGCGCTTCCATTCTGACGATAAGGTTCATCCTTGCGCTTACTTTTCTCATCGCCTGTCGCCATCGGAACGCAACTATGATGTGGGTAACCGCGAACTGCTCGCCATCCGCTTAGCCATAGGCGAATGGCGACAGTGGTTGGAGGGGGCGACCGTCCCTTTTGTCGTTTGGACTGACCATAAGAACCTTGAGTACATCCGTTCTGCCAAACGACTTAATGCACGTCAAGCTCGTTGGGCGTTGTTTTTCGCTCGTTTCGAGTTCGTGATTTCCTATCGCCCGGGAAATAAGAACACCAAGCCTGATGCCTTATCCCGTCTCTTTAGTTCTTCTGTGGCTTCTACCGATCCCGAGGGGATTCTCCCTGAAGGGCGTGTTGTCGGGTTGACTGTCTGGGGAATTGAGAGACAGGTAAAGCAAGCACTCACTCACACTGCGTCGCCGCGCGCTTGTCCTAGTAACCTTCTGTTCGTTCCTGTCTCTACTCGTCTGGCTGTTCTTCAGTGGGCTCACTCTGCCAAGTTAGCTGGCCACCCCGGCGTTCGGGGTACGCTTGCTTCTATTCGCCAGCGGTTTTGGTGGCCTACTCAGGAGCGTGACACGCGCCGTTTCGTGGCTGCTTGTTCAGACTGCGCGCAGACTAAGTCAGGTAACTCTCCTCCTGCCGGTCGTCTCAGACCGCTTCCCATTCCTTCTCGACCATGGTCTCACATCGCCTTAGACTTTATTACCGGTCTGCCTTCGTCTGCGGGGAAGACTGTGATTCTTACGGTTATCGATAGGTTCTCTAAGGCGGCACATTTCATTCCCCTCGCTAAGCTTCCTTCCGCTAAGGAGACGGCACAAATCATCATTGAGAATGTGTTCAGAATTCATGGCCTCCCGTTAGACGCCGTTTCAGACAGAGGCCCGCAATTCACGTCACAGTTTTGGAGGGAGTTCTGTCGTTTGATTGGTGCTTCCGTCAGTCTCTCTTCCGGGTTTCATCCCCAGTCTAACGGTCAAGCAGAAAGGGCCAATCAGTCGATTGGTCGCATATTACGCAGCCTTTCGTTTCGAAACCCTGCGTCTTGGGCAGAACAGCTCCCCTGGGCTGAGTACGCTCACAACTCGCTTCCTTCGTCTGCTACCGGGCTATCTCCGTTTCAGAGTAGTCTTGGGTACCAGCCTCCTCTGTTCTCGTCCCAGCTCGCCGAGTCCAGCGTTCCCTCCGCTCAGGCTTTTGTCCAACGTTGTGAGCGCACCTGGAGGAGGGTCAGGTCTGCACTTTGCCGTTACAGGGCGCAGACTGTGAGAGCCGCCAATAAACGTAGGATTAAGAGTCCTAGGTATTGTCGCGGTCAGAGAGTGTGGCTTTCCACTCGTAACCTTCCCCTTACGACAGCTTCTCGCAAGTTGACTCCGCGGTTCATTGGTCCGTTCCGTGTCTCTCAGGTCGTCAATCCTGTCGCTGTGCGACTGCTTCTTCCGCGACATCTTCGTCGCGTCCACCCTGTCTTCCATGTCTCCTGTGTCAAGCCTTTTCTTCGCGCCCCCGTTCGTCTTCCCTCCCCCCCCCCCGTCCTTGTCGAGGGTGCACCTATTTACAAGGTACGGAAGATCATGGACATGCGTTCTCGGGGACGTGGTCACCAGTACTTAGTGGATTGGGAGGGTTACGGTCCTGAGGAGAGGAGTTGGGTTCCATCTCGGGACGTGCTGGACCGTTCGTTGATTGATGATTTCCTTCGTTGCCGCCAGGGTTCCTCCTCGAGTGCGCCAGGAGGCGCTCGGTGAGTGGGGGGGTACTGTCATGTTTTGTCATTGATCATCATGTCTTGTCCCTGTGCTTCCCTCTGCTGGTCTTATTAGGTTCTTTCCCTCTTTCTATCCCTCTCTCTCCCCCTCCCTCTTTCCCTCTCTCGCTCTCTCTCTCTATCGTTCCGTTCCTGCTCCCAGCTGTTTCTCATTCTCCTAACGACCTCATTTACTCTTTCACACCTGTCCCCTATTTTGCCCTCTGATTAGAGTCCCTATTTCTCCCTCTGTTTTCCGCTTCTGTCCTTGTCGGATTCTTGTTTGATGTTTGCTGTTCTGTGTCCTTGTTCCGCCCTGTCGTGTTTTTGCCTTCTTCAGATGCTGCGTGTGAGCAGGTGTCTATGTCAGCTACGGCCTGTGCCTTCCTGAAGCGACCTGCAGTCTGTGGTCGCGTCTCCAGTCGTTCCTCTCTACTGACGAGAGGATTTCAGTTTCCTGTTTTGGATTTACCTTTAATAATATCCAGGAGAATTATTGTTTGTTTAAGACTGGAATAAAGACTCTGTTTCTATTACGTCGCTTTTGGGTCCTCATTCACCAGCATAACAGGTGTGGTCGTCTGCTTCAGTAGCCCATCCGAGACACGGACTGACTGACGAGTTGCATTCCGAGATGCAGGAGTTGCATTCCGAGATGTCGTTCTTCACACCACTGTTGTACTGCACCGTTAATAGTCTGTTTGTGGCCCGCCTGTTAGCTTGCACGATTCATTCTCCTTCGACCTCTCTCATCAACAAGCTTTTTTTTGCCCACAGGACTGCCACTGACTTAATGTTTGTTTGTCAAACCACACTTGGTAAACCATAGACACTGTTGTGCATGAAAAGCCCAGGAGGGTGGCTGTTTCTGAGATACTGGATCTGGCGCGACTGGCACCATCAATCATACCACACTCAAAGTCACTAGTTTTTCCCATTCTAACATTCAATCAAACAATAACTGAATGCCTCAATGCCTGTCTGCCTGATTTATATAACAAGCCAGGGCCACATGATTCACTGTCTGTAGGATGATCCATTTTCTGTCCTGCTTCACTGCGATCTGTTTCAGGCAAAATGTTCGTTTTTAGGTGTTGGTGATTGCCATGTTCTCCAGCCTCCCTGTGAAGACCTAATAGAGCAGCTATTCCTTAAATAAACGTGAACCAGTTGGTCACGGTAAAGCAGTTTGTTCACGCGCTGGGACGGTTACTCGTCCGACAAATAGTAACACCATGATAGGCGACACAGAACGCAATTACGATAATTAAAAGTTTCACCTGAGAGTAAAGGAAATTAATGTAAACAAAAAACATACAATATAGCCTGCTATAACGCTGATTTACTCGCAAAAACACAACGACACACCTTGGGTAAACATGAAAGGCGCAATTATATTTCAGTGCGCAAATGTAGCCTAAATATGACTGCTATGTTATATATCGGCAGGCACTAACGTTAATACATATGATGAATAAATTGAATGGCAACTGTAAACGTATTTTCTATCATTTAGTTATTTCATGCAAAACAAATATGTGTTTCTGCAAACACTCAAACTTACCCATTCCAAAACGCGGATAAATCCAAGAGGTAATTTAAGCACTTGAAATGTCCCAACAGACACGAGCTAATGGAATGACAACAACAATAACATAGAAAAAAATTACGATATTTTTCATTTAAAAAATCCACAAAATATGTCATGTTTGTATAGCCTATTTGACATGTAAATTAGCCTACATTGTTAAAAAAAATTGAATAATGGCTGTTTATTAATCTATATTATTTTGAGACCTGACAAAACAAATATACAATCAACAAACATACCTCATTAGTCGATAACATTTTCAAAATACTTATCTCCTTGTTCAGTAAGATGTAAACAATTATACAGAGTTACCCAAACCGCTTGATGTCTATGCCTCGCGCGTGTAAGACTCTCGGCTCTTATTGCTACTACACGGAAAAACCCGAGCTTTCGTCAGCTTGTTGAAAAATAAAACACCATAGAGACAGACGGGGATTGGCTTCACGGAAATGAACGATGACTTCAAGATTTTACGATTGGATAAGATTTTCTTGTTATCGATTTAGGCTACGATGTGTTATTGTTTTGAACTGCCTC
Organism: Salvelinus alpinus; assembly: GCF_045679555.1. NCBI lineage: Eukaryota > Metazoa > Chordata > Actinopteri > Salmoniformes > Salmonidae > Salvelinus > Salvelinus alpinus. The sequence continues at coordinate 19,038,183 of NC_092097.1, forward strand.
TCCTCCCCACGGTGGAGATGGATGAGAGGATGTGATTGTAACGGAGTGCCTGAATGTTGTCTCGAGGCGCCACGCATTAGTCTGGTCCTATAAGTAGAAAAATATATCTTATTAATCATGCATCATTTTGTAGGTTACATGCTTGCGTGCATGCAGCGCATGCACTACCAATAGACTGAGAAATCCTATGAAATGCCTTTGACCTGTGGGTATTTTCTTGTGACTCCACCATCTGTAGCCCATTCAGGATGAACCCGTCATCTGTCCCTCTGTAATGGTTGTGCTTTGTGCAGAATAATAACCCCCAAATCACTCGCCTATGGCCACAATAGCGTCAAAATTGACCTCTTTTATAAGACCATTTCTCTGAATCCTGGAAATATGGGCTATATTCAGATGTAACTTCCATTACTTGTAGGCTACATAAATTATGTGGATTATTATAGAATTTGAGGGAATATGCCTAAATTGCTCAGAACAAAACATTCAGAGAGCATTGCAGATATAAATTGACTAAATGTATAAATGGACTATATTCCAATTCTACGTGAATGGTTCTTAGAATTATGTCGTTCTGAAGGATCCCCTGTGTGATTCCCAGACAAAGTCAACATAGCTGCTGGCTAAACACAATCCAAGGGCAAATAGGTAACTCACTGAAGACGTAATGTTATGTAATGTGAAGCAGGGACTGTTTTCAAGACTGAGTTGTACTCCTGTGTAGTCAGTGTACAGTCAGATTCAAATGCCCTGATGAATTATCATTTGCCTGACATTTTTGTTGTTGTTGATAAGGACATCTTTGTGTGAATATTATGATGAAAACATGAACCAGATTTTCCTTGTATTTTTCTGTTGATATGATGTTCCCTTGCTGTGTGATAGCCATTCCTAGCCACCCCACTGGAGGTTGAGCAATTTCTCATCTAATTAGCCAGCCGAGGCAGATAGAAGAGAGCTGGACTGTAAACTAACTGTAGGCAAGATGATGGTGAGCAAGCGAGGCTTCCTGTGTCTGTTATAGAGATGACAATTCCAGTAGAGATAAGTTAAAACCAGGCTGACAGTGTGGCTAATTTGACAAAATCTCTTCTCACTCCACTCCTCCTCCTCCCATTTTACTCTTGCTCACAAACATCCCTCTCTTCTCCTTTCCCTTTTCTCCCCCTCCCTCCGTCTGCCTGAATTGCTTTGTCCTAGCGATTAGAAAACTGTTAGATCCGATTGGCCTAATATTCCCATCACAGTAAATCAAAAAGAAGTGAGCAGGAAGAATAGAAGATCTCATGCATAGTTTATCCATTTAGTAGGATGTGATTTTTTTCATGAGCTGACTGTTTCTGAAAGGGCTGCCTGACATGAGTTTGCCTGTAGAGTTTGTTGAGCCAACAAACTCTACAGGCTTGCCAGGATCAATAAAACAATGGTCAATACAATGATTGAGCATGGTGCGATGATGTTGACTGATAATGATTTAAATAATCACTTATCTACGGAGTACAGGTGCCATCTCAACATACACTATATACAGTATATACAAACGTTTGTGGACACCCATTCATGTTAGTGGATTTGGCTATTTTAGCCACACCCGTTGCTGACAGGTCTATAAAATCGAGCACACAGCCATGCTATCTCCATAGGGAAACACCGGCAGTAGAATGGCCTTACTGAAGAGCTCAGTGACTTTCAACATGGCACCGTCATAGGATGTCACCTTTCCAGCAAGTCAGTTCGGCAAATTTCTGCCCTGCTAGAGCTGCCCCTGTCAACTGTAAGTGCTGTTATTGTGAAGTAAATCGTCTAGGAGCAACAACGGCTCAGCCGCAAAGTGGTAGGCCACACAAGCTCACAGAACAGGGAGTGCTGAAACGCATATTAATAATTTGTCCTCGTTTGCAAGTTCCAAACTCTCTCTGGAAGCAACGTCAGCACAAGAACTGTTCGTCGGGAGCTTCATGAAATGGGTTTTCATGGCCCAGCAGCCGCACACAAGCCTAAGATCACCAAGATCACTTTTTCAACCTCCTGAGGGCGAAGAGGCACAGTCCTTAGTGATTTGGACCCAGAGGAACTTGAAGCTCTCGACCCGCTCCAATGGACCTGTCAATGTGGAAGTTTCCTGTAGTCCACGATCAGTTCCTTGGTTTTACTGACGTTGAAGGAGAGGTTGTTGTCCCGGCACCACACTGCCAGGTCACTGACCCCCTCCCAGTAGGCTGTCTCATCGTCACCGGTGATCAGGCCTCCCACCGGTGTTGTCAGCAAACTTGATGATGGTGTTGGAGTGGTGCATGACCAAGCAGTCGTGGGTGAACAGGAAGTACAGGAGGGGACTAAGCACATTCCGATGTGGCGCCCCCGTGATGAGAGTCAGCATGACAGAGGTGATGTTGCCTACCCTCACTACCAGTGTCGGACCGTCAGGAAGTCCAGGATCCAGTTGCAGAGGGATCCAGTCCTAGGGTCCTAAGCTTGGTGACGAGCTTGGATAGGGAAATGGTGTTGAATGCTGAGCTGTAGTCAATAAACAGCTTTCTCACATATCTATTCATTTTATCTAGGTGGATGAGGGCAGTGTGGAGTGCAACTGACATTGAGTCGTCCATGGATCTGTTGGGGCGATATGCAAATTGGAGTGGGTCTAGGGCACATGTGTCAAACTCATTCCACGGAGGACCGAATGACTGAGGGTTTTCGCACCACCCTTGTACTTGATTGATGAATTAATGTCACTAATTGGTAAGGAACTCCCCTCACCTGGTTTTCTAAGTCTTAATTGAAAGGAAAAAACAAAAACGTGCATACACTTGGCCCTTCGTGGAATGAGTTTGACAACCCTGATCAAAGACATGAAACTTAAGGTTACTTGCATAACCCCGGTTCTCTGATAATATGAGTGAGATGTATCACATATGGGATTCACTCTGCGAATGAGGTGAGCCCTTTCTCCCTATGAGGTGCCACTCACATGTCCTCTGGTCATTCTTGACCATGCCCCTATTTGATTGAGCTCTTGCGAGCAGGGAAATTAGGTGATACATCTCACTCATATTATCAGAGAACCGGGGTTACGCGAGTAACCTTAAGTTCTGTTTCAAATACTTATTTCGATGTATCACATAAGGTGATATGGCCCGTATCGCAGACATGTTCTCTGAAGCCAGGGTAGTCCCAACAGTGTAACCCCTCAGTGGCTCAGACACTGAGGACAGTATGTGCCAACAAGGGTGCAGTGACATCCAGTCGGTAAAACCTCATGAAGTTATGAGAGGCGGCCCGACATGTCGCATCACAAATCTCTAGTAAAGAGATGCCTGTGAATAGTGCCCAAGAGGCAGTCATACCTCTGGTGGAGTGAGCCCTCAGGCCTTCTGCGGGCTGTAAACCCTTGCCAGTATTAGTAATTTAGTATTCTCCACTATCCAGTTGGAAAGACGTTGACGAGAGAGGGGCCTCGCCTTGCAGGGAGGTGCCCAAGCAGCGAAGAGTTGGTTGCCCTTGTGTAAAACTCTCATTCTATCCAAGTAAATGTGCAACGTGCGTACTGGACACAAACGGTGGAGACACGCTTCTTCCATAGCGGTGAAGGGCGGCGGACAGAAAGCCACAAGCTCTAAGATGAGACTAGTGGTGTTTCTCAATGTGCATACAACCATGCTCCTCCCCCTACTGTATTACCTCACTCTTCACCTCCCCATTCACTGAACCTTCTTCAAGCCAGGACAATAGCAACAAAGCAACCGTTTTAATTCATACCTATCAGTTATCAGCTAGCTATATGTGAACCATAATAATGTAGCTAACCAGATAGTTTAACAGGCAAAAATTACCTAAAATTAATATTATGCAAGATAGATTCTTCATCGGTAGCTGGCTAACAATTATTTGTGGCTATCTGGCTAGCTAACAGTACTAGTAGCTAGACAGTTAGCCCTATTGACTTATTATGAGCATGTGATCTACTGTACGTAGGCAGGTAAACATGCCAAAATTAACACAGCCTGTATTTATTAACGTATCAAGATAAAATATTGTAGTCAGTCAACATATGAGATGTGAATAGGCAACATTTCATTCCGAAGTCGGAGTGTATTTTCTCTCACTTCAACTAGAATAATGGCTGCCATTGATTTCAAGAAATGTTGCATCATTTTTTATGTGGTTGAGTCATATTTCTTTGCATACTTTCCGTTCAAGCTTGCATCGATGCATGCTTTAAAATATGTACAAACAGAGTACGCATTCAAGAAGTGCCCTCTGTGCTCCGTTTCACATACCTTGATTTGGACAAATACTCCAACCTTCCCGTGCTCCAATTTGTGTGCTCGGAGCAGGGTAGTATGCATTTTGAGAAAAACCTCTGGTCCTGTCCCCGACTAAAACAAATCTAGGTTGACCAAAAGGCGTCTGTTCTTCAGACCAATGGATTGGTCGAAATGTTTAAATGTGTATTTTTCGATATATAGACACACCTTATGTGTTTTAATCAAATCAACTATATGCATTGAGCTTGTCTGATGCTTTAAGCTTACTGTTTGATGAAATATGACACAAATGACTCAAGAGGGAGCCAGAGATTTAGATAACCAGAAGAAAAAAAACTTAACCTGACCCAATCATTCTCCTCCCTCTCCTGCTGGCTTTCGCAGATTCTGCCATTACTCTCCTGAAGTAGCTGGTAACAGGTTACACGAGGAGTTGACAACCTTTCTCTCGTAAAATGCCAATTTATCTTGCATTTCTACCGATCTGTATGCCAGTTATGGTTTTCATATGCACATTTTCAATTAATTACAAACATCTTCATATCTCAAAATCATTGTCATGCGGTTAATCAAATTATATCCAAATCTAAATGAAAATGATACAACATTAAAAAGCAACTTCTATTACCATTGCCAACTATGTAAAAATAGCCTACATAAAGCCAACAAATAAAACTGCAGCCAGCAGGTAGAAAATATCATGATTTAAATAAATATCCTATAAATCACATTGGCCTGTCTGAAACGAACTTGAAACATTGTATCAACTATAACTTGGGTCCAGCCCTAAGCTTGTGGGTCCAGCCCTAAGCTTGTGGGTCCAGCCCTAAGCTTGTGGGTCCAGCCCTAAGCTTGTGGGTCCAGTCCTAAGCTTGTGGGTCCAGCCCTAAGCTTGTGGGTCCAGCCCTAAGCTTGTGGGTCCAGCCCTAAGCTTGTGGGTCCAGCCCTAAGCTTGTGGGTCCAGCCCTAAGCTTGTGGGTCCAGCCCTAAGCTTGTGGGTCCAGCCCTAAACTTGTGGGTCCAGCCCTAAGCTTGTGGGTCCAGCCCTAAGCTTGTGGGTCCAGCCCTAAGCTTGTGGGTCCAGCCCTAAGCTTGTGGGTCCAGCCCTAAGCTTGTGGGTCCAGCCCTAAGCTTGTGGGTCCAGCCCTAAACTTGTGGGTCCAGCCCTAAGCTTGTGGGTCCAGCCCTAAACTTGCACTAGGGAACTTGCAACATTGTATAAAATATTCTGGTCCCTCAGAGATTCCCACGCCAGTGAGCTGGGATGCATAAATCATGACATGCAACAGAATATTGAAAGCCTTTATTGAGAACAACTGTTGCCATGTTTAACATTTTGCACAGCAGAAATAATAAAATAATAATACAAATCATAAAATTGTTATTATTTTATGTTCCATTAACTGGCCCTTCTCAACAAACATCTGACAACTAAATAACAACATCTGGACTAAACAATTGAATGTTTGTGGTGTCCCTTATGGAAAAAACGAATGAATTCCACATGTGAACACGTGCTCTTGTGTGATCACATGTAATTTTATGTGAAGTTAATGTGATAACATGTGTCAATGTGAAGGAAACGTGATTAAAGGAAACTACACGTGACAATATGTGAGCACATGTGAGAACAACATTTCAACATGTGATACCATGAAACTAAACGTGACATTTCACATGTTTTTAGAACACATCGCATTTGTGAAATTTCACTTGAAATCATGTGCAAGTGAAATTTCACATATGATATCATATGCAAATGTTTTTTTGGAACACTTCACATGAGATACTGATGCGATTTGATTATCTGACAAGGGTTGCCCCAGCGGGAGAAGTTTTCCCCGGGTAAAAAGGGATTGGATTTGTTTTGGAACGTGGCTGCCCCATTCAAAGCCCATGGCGAAGTTGGCTCAAAACAAAATGAAGCATGTGGATGTTCTCAAGCCATTTGTTTTACCAGTCGTCAGGACGTTACGTAATGGTCCCAGATGGTCCCAAACTATTATAAGTAACGTAATGATATGGTGGTTTTAAAGTAAGTGGAACGCTGTTCATCTAAAATATAACCCCACCTGGGATTTGAACTCACAACCTATGGATTTGAGGTATGCTGATCTTTCTGCTGAGCAATAATATCATTGCACTACACATTAATTGTCTATAATACATCTATGCACTTAGAAAAATAATGCCATCTGCACTGCTGTTTTAATTATTAGTTATTAGTCCATCTGACTATTCTCTCATCATTGATTTAATTTACTCACTTCAGCAAAGTTTTATTATATTTTATTTATTTAACCTTTATTTAACTAGGCAAGTCAGGTAAGAACAAATTCCTATTTACAAAGACGGCCTACCAACAGGCAAAAGGCCTGGGGGCCTGGGATTAAAAATAAAAACATTAAATACACATCACAACAAGAGAGACAACCCTACATGAAGAGAGACCTCAAACAACAACATAGCAAGGCAGCAACACATGACAACACAGCATGGTAGCAACACAACATGACAACAACATGGTAGCAACACAACATGGTAGCAGCACAAAAAATGGTACAAACATTATTGGGCACAGACGACAACACAAAGGGCAAGAAGGTAGAGACAACAATATATCACGCAAAGCAGCCACAACTGTCAGTAAGAGTGTCCATGATTGAGTCTTTGAATGAAGAGATTGAGATAAAACTGTCCAGTTTGAGTGTTTGTTGCAGCTCTTTCCAGTCGCTAGCTGCAGCGAACTGCAAAGAGGAGCGACCCAGTGATGTGTGTGCTTTGGGGACCTTTAACAGAATGTGACTGGCAGAACGGGTGTTGTATGTGGAGGATGAGGGCTGCACTAGATATCTCAGATAGGTGGGAGTGAGGCCTAAGAGGGTTTTATAAATAAGCATCAACCAGTGGGTCTTGTGAAGGGTATACAGAGATGACCAGTTTACAGAGGAGTATAGAGTGCGGTGTGTCCAATAAGGAGCATTGGTGGCAAATCTGATGGCCGAACGGTAAAGAACAATTGAAGGGGTTTGTATAGTTGTCTAATGTTGGTGGGGCATATTATTCTGTTTAAGTGTTACTCCTGAATCAATATGAATTTAACCAAGCTGAGATTTACTTTGACGTCCAAAGTGCAGGAATACAAGTGTGGTGGCGTAGCAGAAATATCATAATGCTGTGAACCAAGAGGTTGTGAGTTCAAATCCCAGATAAAGACACATTGAATAATAATTACCTTATAAATAAACATACAATGTAGTCAAATATGTAAGATGAAAGCACTGTGTGTGTATCATAGACACACTTGTTTTTTTCATAAATGCCACGTGAAGTGATCTAAAAACACATACATTCAAATGTGAAATGTCACGTGTGAAATGTCAAGTGTTCCAAGAACTTGTTTTCACGGTCTGAAATGTCACGTGAAGTGTTCCAAAAACCAGGGCACAACTTTCACTGGGGATGGTGGTGACATACCCCCCCCCACATTCTGAAATTCAATTTTTGTCCCCCCTGTTGGAATGTGATCCAAAACAAGGAAACAGTGTGCTTTCTAGGTAGGCTGTTTGGAGTGTTTACCCGATGCGGACACCACAGAGCGGACTGACAGGCTGTGTGAAGGCAAAGCTTCTGGAAAGCTGGCTAGGCCAGCACAGGAGAGTTGAGCATAGTTCAGTGTGTTCAGCATTGCGCTCTTTCACCGAGTTGTAATAGGAACAGAAACTGGCTACTCTTTAGTTGACTGATGTAGCTGGAAAGGTAACCGCTGTTAACTTAACAGAAAAAAAATGAAACTAGTGTTTATTCGCAGTGCTGAGCTATTATTGTAACTGACATGTAACTTTAGCTAATGTTTCATCCCTTCTCGACTGAGGTAAATGGATAAGCTACGCTAGTGAGTTGCTGACTTGCTGCACCCTCGACAACTACTGTGATTATTATTATTTGACCATGCTGGTCATTTATGAACATTTGAACATCTTGGCCATGTTCTGTTATAATCTCCACCCGGCACAGCCAGAAGAGGACTGGCCACCCCTCATAGCCTGGTTCCTCTCCAGGTTTCTTCCTAGGTTTTGGCCTTTCTAGGGAGTTTTTCCTAGCCACCGTGCTTCTACACCTGCATTGCTTGCTGTTTGGGGTTTTAGGCTGGGTTTAGGCTGGGTTTCTGTACAGCACTTTGAGATATCAGCTGATGTAAGAAGGGCTATATAAATACATTTGATTTGATTTGATAGTGAGTAGCTACCACAGCCAATTCAGCTCTAGCCTCTAGTTATCTGTCAGATGGTAATAAGAACCACCTCATATCGCTATCTAACAGCAGTTCTTTGAATGGACACGTTTTGTAGCCTTTGTTTTGTTACGTTTCAGAAGTAAATTAACTTGGCAAACTTTCGCCAATTGATGTACCGTTAGAGAGAAAGCTGGCCTTTTTTCCTCAATCAAACTAGACCTGAATCAAATGATTGAAGATTGATATTCTGACTTTTGTCAGTGCAATGTGAGTTGTATTAGTCAGTATGTCTATTATTTTAGGTGTATGTGACACAGCTCACTTGCAAGCCCTGGTCCCAGCAACTTTGCGCCCTATAGGTAATATCAAATGCGCATTTTTTTTTAAAGAAATAGGTTGAATTACCAAAGACTCTCACATGGCCCTTACATTGTATTACTGGGCTAGTTTGAAGAGAGCAGAGTTGGAGAGACTTGCATTTTCTCTTGAGCTATTTTTATAGCCTACATTTTAGGAGTGGGAAGATTTTCAGACTGAGAAATATGAGTGATCAATATTTAAGCCTATTTCTAGGCAATGTAGTAGACTATAGCCTAATAATAGGCCTATTTAGGAAGTACATTTCCTTGGAAAGATAACTGTTCAGTGCTTCTCCGCCCATGTATACATAGGCTCTAGCCAGCTCTATTTAATTGAGACCACACATGTACCTGATCTCGCAGGCATGGCTACTGAACTGGAGGCAGCAAGAATGATGACAGCAACACTTTCTACGTTTTAGGAAGACGATTTGCAGGCAGAGACAAATAAATGGCTAATCCATACTTATTGGAAATGAAAAGGCACATCGCTCGCTAACCATAGTAGCCTAACCTATGTTCATATAATTTCAGACTTAAATCACCATAGAATGTATTATCTACCAGTGAAACTGAATATCATGCACTCAGAAATTGTATTATTTTTCTGGAGGTGTAAAGCAGAAAAGGGGACATATTTGCAGATGTTGTGGTCTTGTGTAGCCTGGCTGAATTCTGGCAAACAGTATGTTCTTTTATCTCAGCATGTCTACAGATTCTCCCTTCTCCCTGTTAACTTGGAAATGTTGATACTGGACACTGTTATCAAAAGAAACTATGTAACCTAGCTAGAGGCTAATAAATGCATTACCATTAATTGGAAGGTTGGTTAGATTTGTTTTAAGATTAAGGGTATATTGTGCAGCTTTTATAAGGTCTGGATGCCTTATATGGAATACTGTACGAAAAAAAGGAGTCTATATTGAAAACATGGCCACGTCAGGGGAGATTTAGGCAATCCCTAGCTTCTGGGCTGCCCAGTCCTGGCCCTGCTGTACTGTTGTCACTCTGGCCTTGGCCTTACAAACCTGAAACCAATAATTAATGTTTCACTAAGATTCTAAAGCTGAGTGGGGTGTGTTGGGTTGGGGCGCTACAGGGCCGTGGACCCCTAGGGGCAGGACGTGATGACCCAACTATATTGTGTGCATTAAAAATAGCTTTACAGTACTATTAGGCCTATGAGATGAATTGTATGGAGGGTGTACTGTTTCTGTATGTTAATGTGTAGGTGTACAGTGCATTCGGAAAGTATTCAGACCCCTTGACTTTTTCCACATTTTGTTACGTTACAGCCTTATTCTAAAATTGATTAAATATTTTTTTCCTCACCAATCTGCATCTAGTACCCTATAATGACAAAGCAAAAACAGTTTTATTTTTTTTACATTTTAGCAAATGTATTAGAAAAATATCACATTTACTTAACTATTCAGATCATTTACTCAGTACTTTCTTGAAGCACCTTTGGCAGCAATTACAGCTTTGAGTCTTCTACGGTATGACGCTACAAGCTTGGCACACATGTATTTGGGGACTTTCTCCCATTCTTCTCTGCAGATCCTCTCAAGCTCTGTCAGGTTGGATGGGGAGCGTTGCTGCACAGCTATTTTTAGGTCTCTCCAGGGATCTTCGATCGGGTTCAAGTCCAGGCTTTGGCTGAGCCACTCAAGGACATTCAGAGACTTGTCCCGAAGCCACTACTACGTTAGCTTGACTTTGTGCATAGGGTCGATGTCCTATTAGAAGGTGAACATTCGCCCCCAGTCTGAGGTCCTGAGCGCTTTGGAGCAGATTTTCATCAAAGTTCTCTCTGTACTTTGATCTGTTCATCCTTGCCTCAATCCTGATTAGTCTCCCAGTCCCTGCTGCTGAAAAACATCCCCACAGCATGATACTGCAACCACGATGCTTCACCGTAGGTATGGTGCCAGGTTTCCTCCAGAGGCGACGCTTGGCATTCAGGCCAAAGAGTTACATTTTGGTCTCATCAGACCAGAGAATCTTGTTTGTCATTGTCTGAGAGTCTTTAGGTGCATTTTGGCAAACTCCTAGCGGGCTGTCATGTGGCTATTACTGAGGAGTGGCTTCCGTCTGGCAACTCTACCATAAAGAGATGGTTGTCCTTCTGGAAGGTTCTCCCATCTCCAAAGATTAACTCTAGAGCTCTGTCAGAGTGACCATCGGGTTCTTGGTCACCTCCCTGACCAAGGCCCTTCTCCCTCGACTGCTCAGTTTGGCCGGGCAGCCAGCTCTAGGAAGAGTCTTGGTGTTTCCAAACTTCTTCCATTTAAGAATGATGGATACCACTGTGTTCTTTGGGACCTTCAATGCTGCAGAAATGTTTTGGTACCCTTCCCCAGATCTGTGCCTCGACACAACCCTGTCTCAGGGCTCTACGGACAATTCATTCGATCTCATGACTTGGTTTTTGCTCTGACATGCACTGTAAACTATACAACCTTATGTATACAGGTGTGTGCCTTTCCAAATCATGTCCAATCAATTTAATTTTCCATCGGTGGACTCCAATCAAGTTTCAATGGAAACAGGATGCACCTTAGACTCAATTTCGTGTCACATAGCATAGGGTCTGAATACTTACTGAATAAGGTATTAATAAAATAATAACATTTCTAAAAACCTGCTTTCACTTTGTCATTGATGGGTGTTGTGTGTAGATTGCTTAGGAATATGTTTAAAAAAAATCTATTTTAACAATAAGGCTGTAACACAACAAAATGTGGAAAAAGTAAAGGGGGTCTGAATACTTTCCGAAGCCACTGTATGTGTGTTTTCATTCAACTTCTGTTTTCCAAACCTTTCCCTTGAGATATAATAAAAAAGATGGGAAGGATGTTGTGTTGGGAAGAGAGTTGAGTTATTGACTAGACTGGTGGGGGTTGGGCGTGTAGGCGGCTCGGCTTGGCTGGGCGGTCTGGCTGAAATTTGATATAGAGGATGACTTAAAGAAAATAAAAAGTTGTCTTGTACTTTATTTGTAAGAGTTGTTCATTTGTTAGGCTATTGGTTAAAGGTGCTATTATCATGGATCATAGTTCAGTCTTATCAAACACTGAAACATATTTAATAATCTCTCACCTAGCTTGATGACTGTGGGCATTTTTGCTTACTTTTTGTTGTTCTAAATAGAGATGGCTAGAAGGGCCATGGGTCATATTAGATTGTGTATAAATGCAGGAAATGTGGTTTAGATGCCCCAAAAAAATGGGAGGGCCCCCAGACCCCCTACCAAGCTACTATATGTCCCCCTCTGCAAATAGCACTGCTGGGTGATTTTAAAATAATACTCTTAGCAAAAATGTATATTTTTAATTAACAATATGTAGAAATCTATGAGTATAGAAAGGTTCCGAACTTTTGTGATACATCACAGCACATTTGAAAAATATATGGAAAATCAAAACTGGATGGTGTTCAGAGATAGATGGGAGGGGTTGAAGGTAGCTGAAGGATGGATGAAAAACAAACAAAATAGAAATATTGTAAAATATACTGTGTCCGTAAAATGTATATCGTATGTATAAGCTGGAAGTAGAAGCCTAAATGTTGTTGTCCATTAGTTTACTCCAATTAGGGGAGGGATGGTAGGGTTAGGGGAAAATAATAAAGGAAAATATATTTTGAAAAATATATATATATTTACAAAAAATATATATGGGTGATTGGAAATTATGCAGTCAATTACATTGGCCATAATCATATGGGTGATTGGAAATTATGCAGTCAATTACATAGGCCATAATCTATCTGTCTAATTAAAGAATTAAAGCTGATTTTTGTTATTTTGTTATTATTATATCCCCCCACTTCTAAAACCAAAGTTGCGCCCCTGCCAAAAACACATGTTTTTTTTGCATGTGTGTGTGTGTGTGTGTGTGTGAGTGAATGTTGGACATGTTCGCTCAATCAGAGACACAGTTGTGACAGTGGTATGGTAGTCGTGGGGTACAGGCTTAGTGGGCCCATCATTTTTATTCCCAGCACCCAGACCTCCATAGGCTTGTTACAACTAACCCTGACCTTTGCAGCCATTAGCTATCTTCAATTTTAGCTACATGTTCAAACTTTAGCATTGCCCTACTTAAATCAAATATATCTACACACATTGGTTATAAACCTGATATAAGTTTGATGAATCTAACGACAAAGTAGGTGATGCCATCGCAAAAACTAATTTGGTAAAAATAAATACTTTCTGACCTCAAAATCAAATTTCTGTCAATAAAATCTGCAGAGTCTATAACAAGGGCTGCGGTCTAAACACTTAAAAGACACACCCTATCCCCTCAGTCCTCAAATTAAGTGGACACTTCTGATGATGTATCACTTCGTCTGGCGAGTATACACTTGCAGGACAAGGGGCGAGGGAGGAAGGAATGATTTTTAAATGGACCACCCTTGGCTGGAAATTCGTCACTCACGCGATGATTTCAGCCACCAGTAGCTTGTGGGTGCTTTATATGCACTACAGTCAATTATGAGTGCATGTCTACTTATATTAAATATATAATTATTAATATACGCCTACTGTATGATAGCTAGCAAATTAATTAGCTAACTAACATTAGCCTGCCTAGCTGGAACTTCTGAAGAAGGAAATTGTTTTATTTCTACAACTTCGAAAAGATAACCAAACAAAACATATTTACTTTTTACGAGGCATGTTTGTGCCGTCATGTGCATTAGTAGCACAATTTCTAACTTATTTACATTCGTTTTTACTTACACTTGTATGTTGACTTCTCCATTGATGTTGTTTTTATGTTTTCGCTGACTTTTCTTAGTGGATGTACAGTCGTCGCGAATTGAATTATGGGGAGTTTCAGGCCCCGAAATGAACATAATTGTACACTCCCAAAGCCGACTAAAAATTAGGGCTGGGGGGCTTAAGTTGCAAACTTCCCTTGCTTGGCTAATCATTTGGACCGCACTCCAAGATGGCGACGGGCATTCCCCCAAGGGCATAAGGCGAGGGTAAGTGGACGAGGGTGTGTCTTTTAAGTGTTTGGACAGCAGGCAAGGTCTTGCTTCTTCACATGAGGGTTGAGGACTAAACTGACCATGTGCACAGTGAGTCACATGATTCTAACTTGTTCCCGATTGGAGATATTGAGAGTGTACAATCCTGTGTTACAACCATCCCTGGTCTCCCCACTGACACCTCAAATGTTCTACTGCTTGAGCTCCTGTTCCTCTTATATAATATTTTCTCAAAAGTATTGTGGTGCTCCTGCACCTAAATATAAACAGTACCATCACCCAAACCTATTTCAGTCCAAGTCAAGCACTGATAAGAAGTAATCAGGTAGGCCTATTTTATGACGTTTCAACTGGATCAGAGCATGACATTTTTCCCTTTCACGCTGAGTGGTTATCGAAAGGGAGACAGCTGGAAAGATTTTTCAAATACATTGAGGAACTATTGTCATTCTCAATGGATGTAAAAGCAGACGTTGTTTGCTTGCCGTTTGAGGTGAAGAAAACATTACTTTGAGAAGCTCCACAGGTCATTAGTGGTGGTGCATTAAGCCAATCCGAAATACTATAATTTGTGCACAGGCCAGATAGCCTACAGGCCTATTTCTAAGCTACTCAGGTGCACATCCTTATTCAACATTGACTGGAGCACTTCAAACAAAAGACAATGACTAAATTGAATTGACAAAATTTGATGAAATAAACTAAAACTTGTTTCTCACAAGTGTTGCATAGGTTGTGCGCTCTGCAAACAATGTGTCCACTCCGACAATGAGAAGGGTACAAGGAACAATAATATATTGAATGCAGTAACAGAAATTACCATAACCAAACAAACACTGTAGATTAGAAATGATAGGAATTAACGGTAAATGTACTACTAGCAAACAATTCACACAATGAAGTTATGAAACAATGAATGTGCACAAATTGGTGGGAGAGATCGCATTCTAGCGAGAGAAGTGCATTGTGCATCTGGGCGCTGATGTCTACATTGGCCATGCAGCGCTTATGGTGATACGGCCTCTGCAGAAATCAGGGCATTCATACTTCTTGCTCATCGCGGAGCAGTGCAGAGCTGTTGTCAAGGAAGTGAGTTTGTGTTTATACAGGATGTTCCGCCCCCACCTACTGTCAACCAATCATGTCAATGCGGAGCTATACAGAGCCCTCGACATTGTTACAACATTTGGGAGCCATATGGCGGTGCGGTATATATCTCAATTTGGCCTCTGCATGCCTCTGGAGGCTCGCAATTGCGTCACACCCTCCATATGGCGCCATCGACCACATTTTCAGATCAAGCATAAATTGTTTTTTAGTCTAGGCCTCCGCAATGGATTAGTTCACTGAGATGTGTGCAAATAAATATATAAGATGCAAGATTGCGTCCCAACAACTGGGGTACCTAATGTGTCCAAGGCGAATGTGCAGAGTTCTTGTAAAGACAGGATTGAACCTCTTGGACTGTGCCTTTAATGAGTGGCGACAGGTATGGCCATACAGTCTGGCGAGTGTGGGGCTGTCTGCCAGAGAGCAGCTAACGGAATGTCGCAAGCCA
This sequence comes from Salvelinus alpinus, assembly GCF_045679555.1. Classification (NCBI taxonomy): domain Eukaryota; kingdom Metazoa; phylum Chordata; class Actinopteri; order Salmoniformes; family Salmonidae; genus Salvelinus; species Salvelinus alpinus. The sequence continues at coordinate 19,053,609 of NC_092097.1, forward strand.
CCAACAGTATAGCGAAGAGGAAGAAGGAAACATACTGGTTACCCAGATTTCCTAATCCTAAACAGTAGAGCAGCTATGTGTCTGGTCTGTCTTGCCCCAACTCCGAGGAGGAAGGGTTATAAAGAACAGAATATTTCCCCGACCGCTCGCCCCCGTGAGGGGAGGTAGAGTGGTCAGTGGTCAGTGGCCGGACTGCTTGAAACAAGCACAGGTGTAGGGACGAGGAAGACGCCTAAGCGTTGTAGACTTGGGAGTACCAAATAGGTGTATAGGGCTCCCGGGCCTGAAAAGGGCGCAGTTTCCCCTTTATTGAACCAGAAAGTATACATAATGAAATACTGGGCTAAGGGAGTCCTGTAGTGAGACAGAAAAAGCCTGTGCCTAGGTTTCATTCCCTGCTCCGCTCACCTAGAGTGATGGCACCCCCTGGAGGAGAACCAAGGGGGTGCACTTATGAGTCTGTTCTATGGTGTTCGGTTGCGCGCAATAGACATATTGAGTCAAAGTGCATGGGAAGAGGGCCATGATAGACGGCAAATGTCAATCAGTCATCCTGCTCCGTTTGTCACAACTGACCCGAGGGGTAGTGGGCATACACTGACTTCTACCCCTGGCTGGAACCTGAAAAGGTGCCGAGGGGAGAGCCTAAGTGTCACGATCGTCGTAAGAAGCGGACCAAAGCGCAGCGTGGTTTGAATACATTCTTCTATATTTAATGAAGAACACTTGAACAAAAACAACAAAACGAATAAGACGAACGTGACCGCTATATAAACACAGTGCTAACATGCAACATAACATAGACAATAACCCACAACACAAACAGGCTACCTAAATATGGTTCCCAATCAGAGACAATGAATGACAGCTGCCTCTGATTGAGAACCATATCAGACCAAACGAGAAAACCCCACATAGAAACAGACAACATAGATAATACCCACCCAACTCACGTCCTGACCAACTAAATAAAGACTAAACAAAGGAAATAAGGTCAGAAACGTGACACTAAGGGAGAATAGCACTTGGGGGTAAGGAGACCACATGTCCCAGATTATGTGGGACAGTCTGGCATTTTGTCCCTTTGTCCTATAACCAAACAATCATGTCCTGCATTTTATCAGCAAATTAAAACCACTAATTTACAATAAAAGGTTGATTTGTCCAATTACCGTGCGACTGGCAGTCAGACATTCCACGTTGCACTTATGAGAAGATATATATCATAAGGATTTGGTACTGGTGATGTTAAACACTCCAGTCATTGTTGAGATCTGATATTCTGTAGGCCAGTATGTCATATCATTAAACAACCACTTTTGTCAAATCCTTTCAGGCTAAATTCCAGCTAAACATGGAGAGGACAGTTAAAGCTGCAATATGTAACTTTTTAAGCACCCCGACCAATTTCACATAGAATAGTGAGTTATAGATATTTTATTCTCATTGAAAGCAAGTCTGAGAAATGGTATATCTGTTCTATGTGTGTTATTTCTATGCTTCCCAATCTTCTGTTTTGTTTTTACGTCTTTTACTTTCGGTTTTGTACACCAGCTTCAAACAGCTGAAAATACAATATTCTTGGTTATGTAAAATATATTTCACAGGGGTTTAGATGGTATAATGATTCTCTACTCTATACTTGCTTGTTTTGGGCTACACTAGTTGTCATGCCCTGGCCTCAGTTATCTTAGTTTTCTTTATTATTTTAGTTAGGTCAGGGTGTGACACGGGGGATGTATGTGTTTTGTACTGTCTAGGTTTTTTTTGTAGATTGATGGGGTTGTGTTCATTCTAGGTGTTTATGTAAGTCTATGGTTGCCTAGATTGGTTCTCAATTAGAGGCAGGTGTTTATCGTTGTCTCTGATTGGGAACCATATTTAGGCAGCCATGTTCTTTGGGTATTTTGTGGGTGATTGTTTCCTGTGTTAGTGTTTGTGCCACACGGGACTGTTTCGGTTTGTTCACGTTTATTGTTTTTGTATTTGTGTTCATGTTCAGTTTTCCATATTAAAACATGGACACCTACCACGCTGCGTATTGGTCCGATCCTTGCTACACCTCTTCAGAGGAAGAAGAGGATGACAGCCGTAACAGAATCACCCACCAACCAACAGTGCAAACAGGCTACCTTAATATGGTTCCCAATCAGAGACAATGACAACACCTGCCTCTGATTGAGAACCATATTAGGCCAAACAACAAACCCAACATAGAAACACAAAACATAGACTACACCCACCCAGCTCACGTCCTGACCAACTAAACAAAGACTAAACCAAGGAAATAAGGTCAGGAACGTGACACTAGTTCATTTAGCAGACAAGATTTGCTTAGAATTCTGTGGCATTATTTTATATTATTTTATAGTATGAAGAATACAATTGAACATATCTGAATTAAACAGAAGGGATATATTCTCCAAACGATTTGAGGGAGTATGCACATGCGGCTATTCTGTGTTGCTTAATTTAGAGTTATTTATGCAACTTTAGTTGTGATACAAACATTGGGCTATGTTTAGATTTTCAATACATTCTAAGGCTGCATGATGCGACTCTAATGATGATTTGAAAAAAGTTGCATGAAAGGCCTGAGCTCTGCTTAGTTTTTTTTGCGCAGGCTGCACACACTTCATCAGTCTCATTTCCAATTTGACAAGCATTTGATATTGCCTGGAATTCCCTGGCGGCATTCCCTTTGTGTGGCTGTAATGCCCCCTAAAAAAATCCATGCCTTTTGTGGCTAGTGGCTGTTGTGCCCTTAGGCTGGATATAATAATTGTAATTTCCTTCTCCCGGCTGTGTGCTCCGAAGCACCTCTAACTCTTTCAGATATCTCAATTCTTATTAGCCAATGCCCATCACGTGATCAGGTACTTCTCACAGGCTACAAGTGAAGACAGTCAGATCGGGGACGCAACTGCGCACATACTTATCAAATTCCGAGAAGCATATTGATGATGTTGGAAGAACTGTCCACTTTTCATCAGCTAACAAGATGAGTAGGTCTAACGAACAGCAAAGTACAAGCCTATGTCAATCTTCTATTCCCCATAGTACAAAAGTTGACCTATTCTATTCTGTGCAAAAAATAAATATTCCAAACATAGTCTGGGACAGTTGTGGGATGCGATAGATCCCAAATGAATACAACCACAATCATCAAAAAACCTTTTAAGGGCAATGAGGCTGAGGAAACAGATCAGAACGTTTAGCTTAAAATGTTGATGAACTATTAGGATATCTTTTCACACACGGCAGTAGGATACAAGCGCAAATGTTCCAAAATACAATTAGCGCGGCGACACTGTTCTCAAATGTGACCGCAAATGTGATTAGGCATGTAATGCTTTATTATAAAGGTGCTTTTTTAGGGTGAAAATTATATTCCCCGAACTTGAAACTCACGTGCTGTGTATATACAGTGCCTTCGGAAAGTATTCAGACCCCTTGACTTTTTCCACATTTTGTTATGTTAGAGCCTTATTCTAAAATGTATTAAATATATAGTTTTCCTCATCAATCTACAAACAAAACCCCATAATGACAAAGCAAAAACAGGTTTAATTATTTTTTTGCTAATTGATTAAAAAAATATATAAAAAAATACATTTACATAAGTATTCAGACCATTTACTCATTACTTTGTTGAAGTACCTTTGGCAGCAATTACACCTTTGAGTCTTCTTTTAATGGCGATCTGTGGAGTATTTGATTGTGTCTCTGCTTGTCTCTGTCCCTTTTCCCCTCTCTTCTGTGTGAAACCACTGTTTCTTCCTCTCTTCCTTTCATAGGTATCAGGCAAGTCCTGTGCCTTGCCTTGGGGTGTGTTAATCATCCATATAGTAGTGTTTGATGGACTAGTATCTGAACACCCGTGTGCTTGGCTGTTTAACACTCTCACTCCATTCTTTTCATAGGAGGAATGGGAGATATTTGGTCCTGACAAGTTTGACATAAATTTGGTTATTTTCTGCAGTGAAATGTCATGGCTCAGTAACTTTGGACACTATCACATTTTTCACAGTTATCAATTAAACCTATCATGCACCTTCAAAAACACAAATCAATGAAACACGATTAGACACTGATACAAAGATTTTGGAAATATGTCTGGTTAAATGGCATTTGTCCTGGTCTCATTCTGCACCAGTGACACAGCCTAAATAATCAGGATTAACATTAGCACGATAGGGGAAAGAGAGAAGGGGGGGGGGGGGGGGGAGGGAGAGAGGGAGAGAGAGGGAGAGGAGCTGCAGCATGAGGATGACCTCAAACTGGTAATATGCCAACCTGGTCTCAGGGCAATTCTTAGGATATGGTATGTACACTTATTTTGCCTCCATTTAGTATGATACATTATGTTAGGTTACATTATGAATGGAATAGCGGTCGTACAGTATGATATGATTTGGTATAGTACGTATAGTATCATATATATAATCGTATAATATCAATTGAATTGGAGGATGTATAGCCTTCAAACTCAACTCTGGACCTTGAAGTTCCCCTGCATTTCTTTATTGTTCCCCTCTAATCAGGGACTGATTTAGACCTGGGACCCAAGGTGTGTGCAATTAATTATCAGGTACAACAGAAAACCAGCAGGCTCCAGACTGCGTATGGTAATAGTTGAATAACCCTGACATATATTATTATACTTCTTTCTCTGTGACCAGGCTGCTTGTTGCATTGTAATGACAAAGGTTAGGAGAATTAGGTTAAGGTTAGGAAAATAGTTAGGGGAAGGGTTAGCTAAAATGCTACAGCTGTCCCCGATGCGACTTGAACATGTAACCTTTGGATAGTTAGACAGTTGCGATATATTAGTTTGTCTAAAGCAACCAGACCATTTGACATATCATATGTCTTGGAGGTCCACAAAAATATGTATAATATCCTTCGTATGGCTCTAAGGCCAGCCTGGATATGCACAGTTGTGGACTTATTATTAGGCAGAAGAAGCAATTGCCTCAGGCCTCACATCATCAAGGGGCATTATTTAAGAAAAATAATACTTCAAATAAAAATAAATCTCCGCTTGAGGCTCGGCTTCTGCCTGGGGCTTCTAAATCACTAAGTCCCCCCTTGGATAGCAACAACACATGCATGACATTCTCATAAACGAACATGTGCATTCAGGCACAAACATACAGACATCTCTGTCTTTATCTTATACACATGTGTGCACAGCTTTCAAGTGCAGCCTTTGTAAACACATAATTAAACCATATCACATAACTGTCCAATCAGTAAAAGCCTGTCTCTGTGTACCGTCAGGTTCAGCACATGCAAGAAGAGAACATAGGCGCTTTATTACAGTAGACCCAGAGCCATTTATAGTGCATTCAGAAAGTATTCACACCTCTTGACTTTTTCCACGTTTAGTTGTATTACAAGGTAGGATGAACATTTATTTAATTGTAATTTTTTGTCAACGATCTACACAAAATAATCTGTAATGTCAAAGTGAAAGAAAAATTATAACATTTGTAAAAAAAAAAAGAAAGAAAAATATAACACTAATATACAGTATCTTGATGAAATAATTATTAAACTCCCTGAGTCAATACATGTTAGAATCAGCTTTAGCAGTGATGAGTCTGTGAGTCTTTCTGGGTAAGTCTCTAAGAGCTTTGCACACCTGGATTGTACAATATTTGCACATTATGCTTTACAAAATTATTCAAGATCTGTCACGTTGGTTGTTGATCATTGCTAGAAAGCGATTTTCAAGTCTTGCTATAGATTTTAAAGCCGATTTAAGTTAAACTGTGTAGCTAGGCCACTCAGGAACAGTCAACGTCATCTTGTTAGGCAACTCCAGTGTATAATTGGCCTTGTGTTTTAGGTTATTGTTGAAAGGTGAATATGTCTCCCAGTGTTTGTTGGAAAGCAGACTGAACAAGGTTTTCCTCTAAGATTTTGCTAGTGCTTAGCTGTATTCCGTTTCTTTTTATCCTTAAAAAATTCCCTTGTCCTTGCCGATGACAAGCATACCCATAACATGATGCAGCCACCACCATGCTTGAAAATATGAAGAGTGGTACTGGATTTGTCCCAAACATAACACTTTGTATTCTTGGACATAATGTTAATTTCTTTGACACATTGTTTGCAGTTTTACTTTAGTGCTTTATTGCAAACAGGATGCATGTTTTGGAATATTTTTTATTCTGTACAAGCTTCCTTCTTTTCACTCTGTCATTTAGGTTAGTATTTTGGAGTAACTACAATGTTGATCCATCCTCAGTTTTCTCTTATCACAGCCATTAAACTCTGTAACTGTTTTAAAGTCACCATTAGCCTCATGGTGAAATCCCTGAGCGGTTTCCTTCATCTCCGGCAACTGAGTTAGGAAGGGCACTTGTATCTTTGTAGTGACTGGGTGTATTGATACACCATCCAAAGTGTAATTAATAACTTCACCATGCTCAAATGGATATTCAATGCCTGCTTTATATTTACCCATCTATCAATAGGTCCTCTACTTTGCGAGGCGTTGGAAAACCTCCCTGGTCTTTGTGGTTGAATCTGTGTTTGAAATTCACTGCTCGACTGAGGGACCAGTGGGGTACAGAAATTAGGTAGTCATTCAAAAATCATATTAAACACTATTACTGCACACAGAGTGAGTCTATAAAACGAATTTTGTGACTTGTTAAGAACATTTTTACCCTTGAACTTATTTAGGCTTGCCATAACACAGGGGTTGAACACTTATTGATTGACTCAAGACATTTCAGCTTTTCATATTTTTTTTGTTTGTAAAAATGTCTAAAAACATAATCCCACTTTGACATTATGGGGTACTGTGTGTAGGTCAGTGACACAACATCTCAATTGAAACCATTTTAAATTCAGGCTGTAACTAATCAAAATGTGGAAAAACTCAAGGGCTATGAATACTTTCTTAAGGTACTGTACATACCGCTCTGAGTAGACCTAATTTGAGCTCTTGCCACAGATTGAAATGCAGTAAATACAGTCAGGTTCAAACATCTGAGTCACTCACCCAGGAGCCTTTGATAGACTGAGCTCTTACCACGTCTGTCATTGGTCAGTAGACCGCTTCAGAGGGCACCAGGAGAAGTCGACTCCATGACAACAGATTTAGCCCATCCATTGCTAGGCAACTAATCCGGTGGTCATGGAGTGGGTCAATGATGGCTAATTATCGGATGCTTATCTCTTTGCAGAGGTTAACCATTCCACTAAATGCATTTTTCAGAACACTATTTTGTAACTGATAATGTGCACTTTTTCATGTCACAGAATATTTGATTATGTGCTTTCAGTTATTGATAAACAGAAAATGTCTTTTGGACTTTCTGCATTATGAACAAGTATGCACCCAGCCATAGAGGGTGGGAGTGCCGGTCGAGGTCTACACTATTTGTATTCTATAACACAGGGAATTAATGTGGCAAAATGACTATGGCCACTTCTAATAATATACCTTAATAGATCTACAGTACATCAGGGTCAGAGAGAAGTAAGCTCTATAGTGGGAATGACACTTGTTTAGATTTGTTTGGGTGACATCAAATCGAGGAGCAGAATCTTCTGAAGCCGTAGTTATTCATTTTCATGGAAACTCTCTGGTGCCCACTGTGGTTGAATTAGTTTGATGTCATATTCCTATTTTCGAAATGCACAAGGTTTACCGGTATGTCTGGACTGGACTGACTGACTGCATAGTTGTCATCCAGCCATGTGTCTGCACTCTGAAGGAAATGGATTTGCACATGACATGATGCATTTGTAGGCTCAGTATCAAAGGGGTTATGAAACCACCTGGATGAACCCTACTGCCAGTGTACATCTGCATCTCAGCTAACTATCACATCGTTTTCTGTATCTATCAATACATAGTTCAACCACATCATGGGGTAAAAAATATCCCTATATCTTCAGAAATAAATCAACTAGATGTTTTCCAGTGAACAACTGCAGATGCCAGAGAGGCCCATCCTTCCTAGCTCCAATCGAATTTAAAAAATGTGGTTATCTGTTGCTGCCAATCTCCATCGGAAATTACTGATGGGAAACATGCAACGACCAGCGCCTTTGTCTAATCTGCAGCTATCAGGAGATGAGGAGGCCAGATAGAGCCTTCCCTGTGACGCTAGAGCACTGATAACCTGGGGACAGGCTGCCAAACACATCCAGTCAAATTAATGGGTGATTTTTCTCATCAGCTGTGCTCCCTATCTCCTCACACAGCCTGTTCTGCTGGCTGGCTGCACAATATGCCAACATCACCACACTGCTTATTCAGTCTGGGAAGACAGGCACTGTTAATTAACTGACTGAGGAGAATTGCAGAGAGAGATTTGGGTGGTATTGTGAGCTATGGTATCCTCAATTCTTTCCTCAAACACAAAGACGGTAGCTAGAAAAGTAGCACAATGTCACACACTCTCTTACTGTGGCAATATTGGCATTTACCTATTAAACTAAGCATTTCATTTCACAATGGTGGAGAGGTTTACTTGAGTACATTTAACATGAATTATATACATATAAATATGAATAATATTTCATCATTAAATGTGTACATTTCTGACAGAAAATGAGCATGAGGAATAGTGTAATTTTGATTAGAAATAATAGACCAGTAGGGGGCTCTCTCTCATTACCTAGCCAGCTTCTACAGAGCAGTGTACTGTGTAGTGTAGGCTACTACCCAACAGCAGAAAATAAGGCCTCAAAGAGTCTCTTTGAAAGACTACTCAAATCTGTGCCTGTCCTACCCCAGGTGATAGGCTTGATCACAGTGATGGGGAGTAGTGAACTATACTGAACAAAAAAAGAACGCAACATGCAACAATTACAGTTTGCAACACGGGGCCGTGCATTATCATGCTGAAACATGGGGTGATGGCGGCGGATGAATGGCACGACGATGGGCCTCAAGATCTCATCACACTATCTCTGTGCATTCAAATGTCCATCGATACAATGCAATTGTGTTCGTTGTCCATAGCTTATGCCTGTCCATACCATAACCCCACCATGGGGCAGTGGTGGAAAAAGTACTCAATTGTCATACTTGAGTAAAAGTAAAGATAACTTAAAATGACTCAAGTAAAAGTGAAAGTCACTCGTGTAAAATATTACATGATATATTACATACAAATATTACATACATTTGTTTTAAAATATATTTAATAAGAATCAAAAGTAAATGGAATTGCTAAAATGTACTTACGTATCAAAAGTAAAAGTATAAACCATTTCAAATTCTTTATATTAATGTACTCAGATGGCACACTTAGATTTTCTTGTTTTATTGATGGATAGCCAGGGGCACACTCCAACACTTAGACATCATTTACAAACAAAGCATTTGTGTTTAGTGAGTCCGCCAGATCAGGGGTAGTAGGCATGACCAAGGGATGTTCTCTTGATAAGAGTGTGAATTGGACCATTTTCCTGTCAAATTGTAACGAGTACTTTTGGGTGTCAGGGAAAATGTAAAAAGTACATTATTTTCTTTAGGAATGTAGTGAAGTAAAAGTTGGCAAAAATATAAATAGTAAAGTAAGGTACAGATACCCCCAAAAACGACTTAAGTAATACTTTAAAATATTTTTACTTAAGTGTTTTACACCACTGCCATGGGGCAGTCTGTTCACAATGTTGACATCAGCATGCCGCTCGCACACACAACGCAATACACGTGGTCTGCGGTTGTGAGGCCGGTTGGGTGTACTGCCAAATTCTCTAAAACAACTTTGGAGGCGGCTTATGGTAGATAAATTAACATTACATGATCTGGCAACAGCTCTGGTGGACATTCCTACAGTCAAAATGCCAATTGCACACTCCCCTCAAAACTTGAGACATCTGTGGCATTGTGTGATAAAACTGCACATTTTAGAGTGGCCTTTAATTGTCCCAAGCACAAGGTGCACATGTGTAATAATCATGCTGATTAATCAGCTTCTTGATATGCTACACCTGTCAGGTGGATGGATGATCTTGGCAAAGGAGAAATGCTCTCTAACAGGGATATAAACAAATTTGTGCACACAATTTGAGAGAAATAAGCTTTTCGTGCATATGGAACATTTCTGTGATTTTTTATTTCAGCTCATGAAATATATGACCAACACTTTACATGTTGCATTTATATTTTTGTTCAGTGTACATGTAGTTCAACCAGTAATTGAATCACATTTTGCTGTAGCTTGGTGGTAGTTGAACTAAATTCAAATCTTGGTAGTGTTTTCAGTAAGCTACACCACTACATGGCCGAAAAGTAATTAACTACTGGAACTACACACTACTTTTTTTGTGAACAGAAGATATGGGTACAGTAGGCAATATTTCCTTTCTTTTCTGGCATCAGACCTGTCTAATTTTTACTTGAAACCTAGTTTTTATGGTAAAAAATAAATATAATTTTTCTTTGTTAAAATGCTCTAATTTTTACCCCTATTTCTACCCAATTTTGTGATATAAAATTACTAGTTACAGTCTTGTCCCATCGCTGCAACTCCCGTACAGACTCGAGAGAGTCGATAATCGAGAGCCATGCGACCTCCAAAACACAACCCTGCCAAGCCACACTGCTTCTTGAGACACTACCCGCTTAACCCAGAAGCCAGCCACACCAATGTGTCAGAGGAAACACCGTACAACTGGTGACCAAAGTCAGCGTGCATGCGCCCGGCCCGCCACAAGGAGTCACTAGAGCGCGATGGGACAAGGACATTCCGGCCGCCAAACCCTTCCCTAACCCATGTCTCCCGGTCGCGGCCGGCTGCAACACAGCCTGGGATCGAACGCGGGTCTGTAGTGACGCCTCTAGCACTGCGATGCAGTGCCTTGGACCGTTTTTTATGTTTAATAGGCTAAATTACACATTATGTTAACATCTGACTCCAGAGACCTGTTCTGCAATTTGTGGTCTTTGACATTTCGGATTTAGATATGATAATTTTTCAGGAAGTAGTTTGGATGTAATTAACTACTTTCTCAAATTAACTTTAGTTTAGTAAACTATATGTTTATTAAGGGTAGCTTTAGTGTATCTTAACTTCTTCCAGTGTGAAGTAGCTTGGTAGCTTGTTAAACTATAATTTCAGAGTAGCTTCCCGAAGCTGGTATTGCACACATTGCTATAGATGGTGACTCACTGTGCTGAGCTGGCATCTTACTGTAACAGGAATTGACAATGCTGACTGGAGGCCTATCATTGGCAATGATGGAGATGGGACAATTTTGTTGGTTGATTACTATTTTAGGCCTATCTGCGCTGGTGGCACAAACCAGGTTCTCTCCCCTCTACAGAGCACACAGGTCCACCGCTATGAGTCTTGCTCTGTGGGTCTCCCCCTGTGTGGGTATGATTTAACTCATATTTACAGTAATAGCAGTGTGCTGGAAACAGGCTCAGGGGCTCCGGGCTTCTCTCTCTGAAGGACTCCGACTCGCTTTAATCCTTACAAAACCACTAATGGAACGCCTCATGACCTGTTCTACTCCAGCGAGCTCATTCACACGGTACACACACGCACGGTACACACACACACACGCACGGTACACACACACACACACACACACACACACACACACACACACACACACACACACACACACACACACACACACACACACACACACACAGAGAATAAGTGCATGCTGGTGTCCACTGAAAGTAAGGCAGATATTTATTACCTCACCCATTCCCCGTCATGTGTGTAATGGATTGATATCTGCAGGTTGTACAGTTTCTTCTGTTCTCTTTATAACAGTAACAGTTAGTGAAATAAATCTAGGTCTCTCCAGTGGCGGCTCGCCCACTAGGGCATTAGGGGTGGTGCCCTGCTTTTGATTGGTCCCATTTAAAATGTTAAAAAACTACAAATAATAATACTCACTATATATACACTGAACAAAAATATATAAGCAACATGTAAAGTGTTGTTCCCATGTTTCATGAGCTGAAATAATAGATTCCAGAAATGTTCCAAACATACAAAAACCTTATTTCTCTCATATTCTGTGCACAAATTTGTTTACGTCCCTGTTAGTGAGCATTTTTCTTTTGCCAAGATAATCCATCCACGTGATAGGTGCGAGCGGTTTGCTGATGTCAACGTTGTGAACAAAGTGCCCCGTGGTGGCGGTGGGGTTATGGTATGGGCAGGCATAAGCATTTTATCAATGGCAATTTGAATGCATAGAGATCCCATGTCGAGATCATGAGACCCGTTGTTGTGCCATTCATCCACCACCATCACCTCATGTTTCAGCATGATAATGCACGCCCCCAAGTCGTAAGGATCTGTACACAATTTCTGAAAGCTGAAAATGTCCCAGTTCTTCCTTGGCCTGCATACTCACCAGACATTTCACTCATTGAGCATGTTTGAGATGCTCTGGATCAACGTGTAAGATAGCGTGTTCCAGTTCCCACCAATATCCAGCAACGTCGCACAGCCATTGAAGTGGAGGGGGACAACATTCCAAAGGCAACAATCAACAGCCTGATCAACTCTATGCGAAGGAGATGTGTCGCACTGCATGAGGCAAATGGTGGTCACAACATATACTGACTGGTTTTCTGATCCACGCCCCTACCTTATTTTTAAAGGTATCTGTGACCAACAGATGCATATCTGTATTCCCAGTCATTTGAAATCCTTAGATTATGGCCTAATTTATTTATTTAAATTGACTGATTTCCTTATATGAACTGTAACTCAGTCAAATCTTTGAAATTGTTGAATGTTGCATTTATATTTTTGTTCAATATATTTTTGTTCAATATATACATACAGTATGTACACTACATGACCAAAACGATGTGGACACCTGCTCTTCGAACATCTCATTACAAAATCATGGGCATTAATATTGAGTTGGTACCCTTTGCTGCTATAACAGCCTCCGCTCTTCTGGCTTCCGATTTCCACAGCCGTCTAAGGCACTTTATCTCAGTGCTAGAGGCGTCACTACAGACCCTGGTTCGATTCCAGGCTGTATCACAACCGGCCGTGATTGGGAGTCCCGTAGGGCGGCGTGTGATTGGGAGTCCTGTAGTGCGGCGTGTGATTGGGAGTCCCATAGGGTGGCGCACAATTGGTCCAGCGTTGTTAAGGTTTGTCCGGGGTAGGCCGTAATTGTAAATAAGAATTTGTTCTTAACTGACTTGCCTAGTTAAATAAAGGTTAAATAAATAAATACAAAATTAAAAAAGGCTTTCCACTAGATGTTGGATCATCGCTGCGGGAACTTCCATTCAGCTACAAAGAGCGTTAGTGTGGTCGGGCACTGATTTTTAGAGACTAGGCCTGTGTCGCAGTTGGCATTCCAATTCATCCCAAAGGTGTTTGATGGGTTTGACATCATGGCTCTGTGCAGGCCAGTCAAGTTCTTCCTCACCAATCTCAAGAAATCATTTCTGTATGGACGTTGCTTTGAGCATGGGGGCATTGTCATGCTGAAACAGGAAATGGACTTCCCAAACTGTTGCCACAAAGTTGGAAACAGAAACAGAATAGTCTAGAATGTCATTCTATTCTAGTGTTAAGATTTCCCTTCACTGTAAATAAGGGGCCTAGCCCAAACCATGCAAAACAGCCCCAGACCATTATTCCTCCTCCACCAAACTTTACAGTTGGCTACCTGCATTGGGGCAGGTAGCGTTCTTCTAAAATTGAATAAATATATAAATATTTTTTTCAATCTACACATAGTCAGAACTTCTGGGTCTGCTCTAGTCTCCCTCCCAATGAGTCTCTCATGCCAGACTGCTTACTTTCGCATGTGAGACTAGATCTGCTCTATCAGGTGTAGACGGAGCTAAATCAAAAAGCAAATTGTAATTAACTTGTAAATAAATAATCATAACAGTCATGGGAACCTGGGACCTGATGAACCTGACATATACATCCAACAAGAGTTGAAGGACAGAGGGATACACTAGCCAGAACCTTCTCATCGAGGATCTGGTAAGGACAAAAAAGCATGACGGTGGCTGGCCAATTTTTGGTTTTTCCCCACAGTACTCATCAGGTTCTACTGTAGGTTACAGTCTGACGTTGTTTTGTGGACTAAAAGAGCATAAAACCGGGGTGTCACAAAGCATGCTAAAATTATTTACCCAGCTTCTGTAATACATTTCTTTGTTGTAAAATTAACCATTTATATCTACCTTTAATAAGCAGCTAGCCACCTTTAATAAGCAGCTAGCCAGCTACAGCTAGCTGGTAGCTTGCTAGCTAGTTAGTTAGCCCATGTCAATTTCTTTCTAATGTAATATCTGACTAACTCGGAAATATGAAGTTATTTCAGAATGAAAGGTAACGGGCTAGCGCATCATGCTTTGTGACATTATGTTAGCTATCCCCAGTTAGATAATGTGTTTTCACTTATTGCATCTGCATGCTTGTTATGTTCTCCCTCGGTTGAATGCTTAAATTCTTGTTAATCTAACGGCACTGTCCAATTTACAGTAGCCATTACAGCGAAAGCATGCCATGCGATTGTTTGAGGACGGCGCCCCACATCAAAATATTTTCCCACCGGAAACGTTGCTCAATACCTTGCATAGCAGAAGGTCATGGCTGATCTCTTTTTGATTAAATGGATTTCTTTGATTAAATGGATTTTCTATTAAGGCTGCCTTTCACCAAATAATGGCTTTCTGATTTTACTGTTCCCATAGGATGTCAAAGGGGCTTCTGTCTTCCTTGCATTATTCTTGATTTATGTTAGTATTCTTAAATTTGATTATTTCTTATTGTTGTTGCAGTGTCGAGAAGGAATCTGCAAGTAAGCATTTTGTTGGACAGTGCATACCATGTGTATCCCGTACATACGACTAATAAAACTTGAAACAGTAAACAATACAAGGTTGGCAAGCAATGAACGCTACTATTTTTGACCTATGACTTGCATTGTAGTTAATCATCTACTTAGCTACCCTGTGCTAAAGTAATAAAATCACATTTTATTTGTCACATGCGCCGAGTACAACAGGTTTAGACCTTACCGTGAAATTCTTACTTACAAGCCCATAACCAACAATGCAGTTAAGAAAATAGAGTTAAGAAAATATTTACTAAATACGCTAAAGTAAAAAACAAATAAACAATAATGAGGCTATATACAGGGGGTACCGGTACCAAGTCAATGTGCGGGGGTACAGGTTAGTCGAGGTAATTTGTAACATATCAATCACTCAAGAAAACGATGAGATGGTTACTAGACAAACGAAAGAGACAGAAATGAAACAGAAAGTTATTCAATGCACACAACTACCCAACTGGGAAAACTATGAAAAGGATTGTCGTGATTGCACAACATATTCTGTTTAAATTTCTAGAAAGGTTCTTAAATCCCTTGACGAAACATAAAATAAAGTGTTTGATTCTGAAAATTTTTACCTAGACATACCATGTCCTCAAAACTATGGTGCAAGGCAACAGAGCATGTTTCATAGATAAGAGCAGTAGTCTAGCGGATTACTGACAAATAATCTTAATACAACTATATATATATATATATATATATCTTATACTTGACTTTCTGTAGCCCTCTATCAATCAATGAAATACAATTTATTTTATAAAGCTGTTTTTACAACAGCAGTTGTCAAAGTGCTTTACAGATTCCCAGCCTAAAACAAGCTAAGCAGAGGCACAGTTGCTAGAAAAAACTCCCAAGAATGCAGGAACCTAGGAAGGTGCTTGACCAGGATCTTCTTAAACTCCCGGGAGATGGTCGCCACAGTGATGGGATACCACATCTGGACCAGCATGGTCTGTGAGGGAGAAACAGACAGATTTTCAAAACACAATTTGATTGGAGAAGTTGATTTAGTTCAGAGACGACTTCTAAAACCTTTACAATGGGGTGTGTCTGTGCCACTGCTGCTGGCAGGGAAGCAGAAATGGGTGGGGCCTGGATATCAAAGCTGAGAAACACAGTCGGTACATCATTGTACTTGAATACTTCTTGATAAAACATTTTGTTGTGAAAGCACAACAAAATGACAATGAAGGACACTAAAAGGGGAAATTAAGAAAATTACCTCAATATAGTTGGTGAGCCAGAAGAAATCTGGGTCTGTGTTTTACACTGTGAAGACAACGGAACGATCTTTCCCTCAGGAACCGCTTTGATCCGGATTGGGAGACGGCCATCATACTTCTGATTGATCAGTATCAAAATCTCCTATCAACCTCAGTGCGTGTGTCAGCATGCTTCAGTTTGGCTGGCGGCTAGCCGAAGTCGGCTGGGCAACCAAACGAGTGTGCTCGCATATTCCCTTAAAAGACCTTAGCTTGAAAAACAAAAAGCGGCAATAGTAGGGGAGAGCGAGGTAAGTTGTCACACGGGTAAGTTGTCAAACTGTTCGTACCTCCAACACTAGAGGCGCTATCTCAAAAATCAAATAGCTACTTTGTGTGACTACATGTTCTATGGTCAACTTCCTGTTCACATGTGGTCAAGGTCACTTTAATCTGAGGTGAGCACAAGTTTCTTATTTTTCCCCTTCAAAAGTAAAAAATTGGCACTTTAGATTTTATGCAATACAACTTTGTTAGGTATGAATGTTCAAAATCATAATTTTGCACTGAGTAGAGGAGACAATAAAGTGTATTTTGATACTTTAACTGCAGTGCTAGGTTGAGCTAACCTTGAGATTTAGCCAACATTAGCACACATGGTAGTTTGGGGCAAATTGTCTCAATGACCTTGGGGCAAGTCTTCACATGTGACAACTTGCCCCAGTATACATAGAACATGCTCAAAAAACATTGTGATATTGTGTAATCAGCTCTGATAATAGTATTTACTGTTACTGTAAATTGATTATTATATATACGTATAGTTTAGAGCAGCAGACATATCCCTGGACTACACCAGACAGGCTCTGGCGTGCGTGTGTGTGTGTGTCTACTAACACACTACATGCCTACTGTATGAGACAGCATATCCACACACACACACTACTTCATACAGTGTCATGAATTTATTGTGGTGTTATGAATTGTATTGTGACAGCAAGGATAGTAGACAGGGAGGTGGGCGTAATAAGCCTGTAATGAATATGTAATTGCAATGAGGAAATGTGATTTTGAAGGAAAGAAGAAAGGAAGGACGGAAAGAAAGAGGGGAAGGAAATAAAGATGGTTAGAAATTGTAAAAGAAAGACAGAATGGCAGCACACCACCTGGCATAATGTTAAAGGCAGTGAGGCAGGTGAATTTGCAGAACAAATCAATCAGGAGTACAGCAAAGGATTTTGACAAATTACCGTACTCTGACTCAATATTGTCAAAAGGTTACCAGAGAAGAAGTCAGACAGCCATGCCAACAACAGTGGTTGGCTATACAAAGCCACGGCAGGTTTTTTCACCTGATTTGGAGATGCAGCTTGTTCAGTGTACTACTAGGTCAGCTGACATTTATTTTGGTCTGTCGCCAAGTGAGGTCAGAAGACTTGCCTACCAGTTTGCTATGGCACACCAGCTGAAGTTCGCGCCAATGTGGGCAGAAAAAGAAAAGGCCAGCTCGGAGTGGTTTACAGGCTTCTTAAAGCGGCAACCAACACAGTCACTGAGAAAGCCAGAGGCAACTAGCCTTGTCAGAGCAAGTAGCTTCAACAGAGAAAATGTTAGTGCTTCCTTCAACAATGTAGCAGAAGTGCTACAGAGATATCAGTTTGGACCAGGAGACATATGGAATGTTGATGAAACTGGGGTGACCACTGTACATAAACCTGACAGAGTGGGGGGATATCAGTTTAGACCAGGAGACATATGCAATGTTGATGAAACTGGGGTGACCACTGTACATAAACCTGACAGAGTGGGGGGATATCAGTTTAGACCAGGAGACATATGGAATGTTGATGAAACTGGGGTGATCACTGTACATAAACCTGACAAAGTGGGGGGGATATCAGTTTAGACCAGGAGACATATGGAATGTTGATGAAACTGGGGTGACCACTGTACATAAACCTGACAAAGTGGGGGGGATATCAGTTTAGACCAGGAGACATATGGAATGTTGATGAAACTGGGGTGATCACTGTACATAAACCTGACAGAGTGGGGGGATATCAGTTTAGACCAGGAGACATATGGAATGTTGATGAAACTGGGGTGATCACTGTACATAAACCTGACAGAGTGGGGGGATATCAGTTTAGACCAGGAGACATATGGAATGTTGATGAAACTGGGGTGACCACTGTACATAAACCTGACAGAGTGGGGGGATATCAGTTTAGACCAGGAGACATATGGAATGTTGATGAAACTGGGGTGATCACTGTACATAAACCTGACAAAGTGGGGGGGATATCAGTTTAGACCAGGAGACATATGGAATGTTGATGAAACTGGGGTGACCACTGTACATAAACCTGACAAAGTGGGGGGGATATCAGTTTAGACCAGGAGACATATGGAATGTTGATGAAACTGGGGTGACCACTGTACATAAACCTGACAGAGTGGGGGGATATCAGTTTAGACCAGGAGACATATGGAATGTTGATGAAACTGGGGTGACCACTGTACATAAACCTGACAGAGTGGGGGGATATCAGTTTAGACCAGGAGACATATGGAATGTTGATGAAACTGGGGTGATCACTGTACATAAACCTGACAAAGTGGGGGGGATATCAGTTTAGACCAGGAGACATATGGAATGTTGATGAAACTGGGGTGACCACTGTACATAAACCTGACAAAGTGGGGGGGATATCAGTTTAGACCAGGAGACATATGGAATGTTGATGAAACTGGGGTGACCACTGTACATAAACCTGACAGAGTGGGGGGATATCAGTTTAGACCAGGAGACATATGGAATGTTGATGAAACTGGGGTGACCACTGTACATAAACCTGACAGAGTGGGGGGATATCAGTTTAGACCAGGAGACATATGGAATGTTGATGAAACTGGGGTGACCACTGTACATAAACCTGACAAAGTGATGGGCAGACGTGGATTCAAACAAGTAGGGTCACAGACCTCCGCTGAAAGGGGAACCCTCGTCACACAGGCCTGTGCTGTCTCAGCCACAGGGAATAGTATACCTCCATATTTTATATTCCCCCGTGTCAACTTCCACAATCATTTCCTGATCAATGAGCAACCTGGCAACAAAGGAGGGGCAAATCCCTCTGGGTGGATGAAAGATGTGCACTTTGTTGACTTTTTGAAACATTTTGTCGAGCATACAAAGTGCTCAAAGCAGAAGCCCTGTTTACTCCTTTTGGACAAAACCAGTCTCATCTGTCAATTGATGGACTCAATTATGCCAAAGAAAATGGCATACTTATGCTGTCATTTCCACCCCTTTGCTTTCATCGGCTTCAACCCTTAGACAGGTCTGTCTACGGGCTACTAAAGAGGCACATCAACACTGCGTGTGATGCCTGGATGAGGAACAATCCCGTGAAGACAATGTCAATTTATGACATTCCTGGGATTGTGGCAATCGCCTATCCTCTGGCTGCAATCCCCTTGAACATTCAGGCTGGCTTTAGGGTGGCTGGGGTACAACCTTACAACAGCAATGTATTTCTGGAAACCGAGTTTGCGCCATCCTACGATACAGATCACCCCATTCAGAACCCAACCCTACCAGGCCCCAGCACCAACCCAACCCTACCAGGCCCCAGCACCAACCCAACCCTACCAGGCCCCAGCACCAACCCTGCCCTGCCAGGCCCCAGCAACATTCCAGCCCTGCCAGGCCCCAGCACCAACCCTGCCCTGCCAGGCCCCAGCAACATTCCAGCCCTACCAGGCCCCAGCACCAACCTTGCCCTGCCAGGCCCCAGCACCAACCCTGCGCTGCCAGGCCCCAGCAGCATTCCAGCCCTGCCAGGCCACAGCAACATTCCAGCCCTGCCAGGCCCCAGCACCAACCTGCCAGGCCCCAGCACCATTCCAGCCCTGCCTAGCACGAGCTGACACAGACCTGCCCAGTTATTATGCTAGCACCAGCTCACCCTTGCCCAGCAATGCCATTTCTGACAGCGGACTACCAACTCCAGAGGACATCCGGCCATATCCATAAGCTGGCCCCCGAAAACCAGCTTGTAAAGGAAGAAAACGGCGCAAGACAGCAATTCTTTAATTTTTTTATTTTATTATTATTTTACCCCTCTTTTCTCCCCAATTTCATGGTATCCAATTAGTAGTAGTTACAGTCTTGTCTCATTGCTGCAACTCCCGTACGGACTCGGGAGAGGCGAAGGTCGAGAGCCAAAACACAACCCAACCAAGCCGCACTGCTTCTTGACACAATGCACATCCAACCCGGAAGCCAGCCGCACCAATGTGTCGGAGGAAACACCATACTCCTGGCGACCTGGTCAGAGTGCACTGCACCCGGCCCGACACAGGAGTCGCTAGTGCGCAATGAGACGAGGATATCCCTGCCGGCCAAACCCTCCCCAACCCGGACGACGCTGGGCCAATTGTGCACGCCCCATGGGCCTCCCGGTCATGGCCGGCTGCGACAGAGCCTGGGCTCAAACCCAGAATCTCTGGTGGCACAGCTAGCACTGCAATGCAGTGCTTTAGACCACTGCGCCACCCAGGAGGTGTGCAAGACAGCAATTCTAACTGACACACCAGTGAAGCAGGCACCAGAAATGGAAAAGAATAAGGCACAATCTAGCAAAAGACTGGTTCCGAAGAAATTGAACCAAGGGGGAGTCAAAATCTGGATCTGCAAAGAACAAGAAGGCAGCTAAAAAAAGAAAAATCATTGAAGAGTCATCAACAGATGAAGAGGAGTGCTTCTGCCTCGTCTGTGTGGAGCCATTTGCTTTCCAAAGGAGACTTGGGTGAAGTGTGTGAGATGCAACAAATGGGCCCATGCTTGTACCTCAGGCCAGGACATTTATGTGTGCCAGAACTGTGACTCTGAAGATGAGTCTGATTAATCAGATACGGATGTACGTCGTATAGGCTGTTACAAAACTGTGCATTAGTGCATTAGCGTGTTTAAACACCACGTCTGTTTTGTTTAACATCTAAGCAAGTTATCTGCAGCATTACATTTCATTCCGATTCCAACAATTACCGTGGATCTATGTACACGCCAGAGAACATTCTATTTTCAGTTCAAAGTAAAGTGGTTGTGCCACTTCATTCATGTGTGCTCTGTCAGCATTATTGTTTTGATTGAAAGGTATGATTTGCTAGATTCTCTAGGCATGATTGTTTTTATTTTGACTTCTTTAATGAAGTTGAATTTGGTTTTGAATTTGAAATTAAAATCAATATTCACAATGAATTAGTTGTGTTCTTATTTGTTGATAATCCAATGTGACAACTTACTCGACGTACTGTGACAATTTACCCGCTGATGGGGAAAATTGTCACAAGTGCACACTCTCTATTTAACTGTCTACAATTCCGTACTGAAATAAGATATGAAGATGTAATGAATACAAGATATGTGCCCAAGACTTCCTTCTTTCATTTGGTATGACATTTATACCATTGTGATGTATTGTGCCCAGTAAATGTTAGATAGCGTGAAAAGTGTGGTAACATACCTCGCTCTCCCTTACTGGGTCTATTTTGAGACGCCGTAGCCAGTATACACTTACTTAAAATAGGAGAGATCTTAGTCGCGCAATTTTACATCTAACTAAGATGTTTGGTGCAGTATTTCTCAATGAAAAAAAATGTGCATGAGAACATTTGATTGACAAAGACTTTATTCTGGAGCGAGTGCGCTTATGAAGTGGCTATGTTGAGTGTAAAAGTGATCATTTGAAACAGGTCCTATATGCTAGATATAGATTTATTTGGCAACTTTAGTTGTGCTGATACAAATCCTGAGAATGTCTTAGAAATCAAAACATATGATGCAACTATAGGCCATTGATGATTTGAAAAAGTCACAAAAAAAGCTTGCACTCTGTTCCTTGTTTCAGGCTGCACACACACTGTTCTCTCATCAAGTGATCATATTTTCACCCATCAGACTATTCTCAATTGAATCTTGTCTTTACTAATATGTACAGTTAGTTTCGGTTTAGAATGGCCCCTCATCAAATGGGCAGGAACAGGGGCAGGGGGAAAAAGACACGGCATCCGTATTCACCCGAACAGCGAATAGATCCTCCTCTTTTTAGTGGCAACCATCAAAACTCTTTTCACACAGGATTGAATATAGGAATATCTGGGCTCATAAGTAAACTCTCTCCCTCCCTCTCCCTCAGGACCTGAGCCAGGTCCCTCAGGACCTCTCCCCCAGGACCTGAGCCCTGGGACCATGCATCAGGACTACCTGGCCTCTGTAGTGCCTTGCGACACCTAGGAGGGAGATAGCAGCTACACCGTATTTCTAGTAGTGTAATGCTGTGTTCATAATCAAGTGGGATGGTGGTAATTACCAGTTGAAGTCGTACATACCAGTTGGACACATTCTCGTGCTTTGAACTCGTTGAGAATGCTGATTGGTTAATGGCCAACAAGCTGTGTCAACCACAAACTAAAAGTGCAGCTATCATGCTTGTAAACGATTTATAGTGTTCAAAGAATTATTAATAGAATGTTGAATACATTTAATTTGAACTTACTCTATCTGCTGTCCACTGATTTTGTTAAAATATGAGACTAAATATCCACAGGAAATTGTGATTAAACCAACTTCCAGAACGCTGGTCAATATAATGATCTGTAGGTTTTTGTATTTCCAGGGTGTATTTTCATGGTAACATTCGGGTATTGTTTAGGTAGTGTGCATTACGTGCGAATGCAAGAGATTGAACATACAAGCTGAGAGAACCATATACTCACTGGTTCTCTAAAAAGGAGGGTTAACAATACTTTCCTGTGGATATTTTGTACAAAATTTCAAGCAGCTGAAGGGTCAACTGCACAGACAACCAGTAGAGTAAGTTCAAATGTAATTGTATTAAACATTCAGGCTTGTAATTAAAACTTCTACGATTTTAAAGATATACAGTAAGTTTCAAACTATGTCAAGCATTGGTAGAAAAGTCTGATTCATTAGGCAAGGATGATACTGTATGTGGTTGTCTCACTCAGCTATCTTAAGATGAATGCACTTATTGTAAGTCGCTCTGGATAAGACCGTCTGCTAAATTACTAAAATTAAAAAAAAATGTTTTTTAAATGATAGACTAGTAATGCCCCAGTTGGAGGGGCATTCAAGTGGATTTTCTTCCAGTCATATGTGATAAATACCAGCTTCCCACTTGTTTATGAATGCAGCTTTACACTGCCACAGAATGTGACCACACAGAGATGGAGATTTCAGAGCGGAGATGGAAGAGGAAGCGAGACAACCCACTCCCTGTTTATTTTCTTCTGGCCACTCCCTGTTTTTTTTTCTGATTCAATGAAAGTCAATGAACAAAGCAATGATCTATATAAACACTAGATGACTATTTGGGGGTGATGTGTTTAAGCCACCGTGCTTCCATCTTGGCACTCCCCCACCGGTGTAAAAAATATATTTTCGTTTTTGATGAATTTATACATACTTCTTAATTACATTATGTGAGATAAACATTATGATTAAACATTTTAAAATATATCATTTTGCTTAAAGTATACATTTTAGAGATTACTAATGATACTGTCCCTACTACTTGAAAAAATACTTTAAATACATGTAATTTTGTCCTAGAAACATTTAATTGAAATACTGTAGAATTCCATTAATTCTTATGGAGAACTGCTCCTACTGGGGATTGCAACTATATGGCCGACCGGTGGATTCAAAGCCTCTCAATGGTCAATACATAGCATCAGCAATCCAGAGTTTATATACATGATTTGAACTATGTGGACCAGAGCCAGCTGCTATTGCATTGGTGTCTATGGGAAAACCACCCGTTAAGTAGACTGGAACTGACACATTTTTTTTCAATGGTTAACGGCCTGACTGAACTATCTTCATTTACCCATCATCTTTGTTTCAGAGGTTTCAGAGGTGTTCAAAGAGGGCAAGTTTGAAAACATGCATGTCAGAAAGCATGTAGTGAATGGGTGTGTTCGAGGGGTTACGCAACCAAAGTCGGGGGAGGTGCATCTGCTATATAGCCGAAAGTCCGACACTGTAGTGGTTTTCCAACAGCAAGGCTCAGATCAGTATGGCAATGTGTTCTACCTACTATTGTTTCTAAACGTTATTCTGTATAAATCTCGAAAAAAAATAAAAAAATTCAGTGTTCCTAGATGTCTTGAATACACTGAAGTTGGAAGTCAGAGATTTCCCAGTTCCCAGTTGTTTAAAACCCGGTAGTGGTTGCAAGTCGGACGTTTTTTGCAAAACCATATTGCAAAAGTGATCCGCTTGATTCGCTGCCACTGAAAAGGCGTAGTCACTCAGTTACACAGGAGGCTGCAAAGGTGAGGACGGCTTATAATAATGGCCGGAACGGAGCAAATTTAATGGCATCAACCACATGGAAACCATTTGTTTGATGTATTTGATGCCATTCCACTAACTACGCTCGAACCATTACCACGAGCCCGTCTCCCCAAATAAGGCGCCACCACCCTCTTATGCTCAGTTGTACAAGTTTCATTTCAGCACTGTACTGATTATCACTTGGTGGAAAGTTTCACTTTCTTAGAAAGCATTGACTGAAGGGAAATGATGGTGCTGCTGTACGTTTTGGATTGTAGGCCTAGTGGCTAACCCAGTCAAGAGTTCCTGATCACCACTCTAGCACAGGTGGGATTGAAAATGTTCATAAACTTCATAAACATGTTACAAAATAAATGAACGCATACAGTTAAAGTCGGAAGTTTACATACACTTAGGTTGGAGTCATTAAAACTCATTTTTCAACCACTCCACAAATTTCTTATTAACAAACTATAGTTTTGGCAAGTCGGTTAGGACATCTACTTTGTGCATGACACAAGTAATTTTTCCAACAATTGTTTACAGACAGATTATTTCACTTATAATTCACTGTATCTCAATTCCAGTGGGTCAGAAGTTTACATACACTAAGTTGACTGTGCCTTTAAACAGCTTGGAAAATGCCAGAAAACGATGTCATGGCTATAGAAGCTTCTGATAAGCTAATTGACATAATTTGAGTCAATTGGAGGTGTACCTGTGGATGTATTTCAAGGCCTACCTTCAAACTCAGTGCCTCTTTGCTTAACATCATGGGGAAATCAAAAGAAATCAGCCAAGACCTCAGAATTTTTTTGTTGTTGACCTCCACAAGTCTGATTCATCCTTGGGAGCAATTTCCAAACGCCTGAAGGTACCACCTTCATCTGTACAAACAATAGTACGCAAGTATAAACACCATGGGACCACGCAGCCGTCATACCGCTCAGGAAGGAGATACCTTCTGTCTGCTAGAGATGAATGTACTTTGGTGCAAAATGTGGAAATTAATCCCAGAACTACAGCAAAGGACCTTGTGAAGATGCTGGAGGAAACAGGTACAAAAGTATCTATATCCACAGTAAAACGAGTCCTATATCGACATAACCTGAAAGGCCGCTCAGAAAGGAAGAAGCCACTGCTCCAAAACCGCCATAAAAAAGCCAGACTATGGTTTGCAACTGCACATGGGGACAAAGATCGTACTTGTTGGAGAAATGTCCTCTGGTGGGATGAAACAGAAATAGAACTGTTTGGCCATAATGACCATCGTTATGTTAGGAGGAAAAAGGGAATGCTTGCAAGCCGAAGAACACCATCCCAACCGTGAAACACGGGGGTGGCAGCATCATGTTGTGGGGGTGCTTTGCTGCAGGAGGGACCGGTGCACTTCACAATATAGATGGCATGATGAGGGAGGGAAATTATGTGGATATATTGAATCAACATCTCAATACATCAGTCAGGAAGTTGAAGCTTGGTTGCAAATGGGTCTTCCAAATGGACAATGACCCCAAGCATACTTCCAAAGCTGTGGCAAAATGGCTTAAGGACAACAAGGTCAAGGTATTAGAGTGGCCATCACAAAGCCCTGACCTCAATCCTATAGAAAATGTGTGGGCAGAACTGAAAAAGTGTGTGCGAGTAAGGAGGCCTACAAACCTGACTCAGTTACACCAGCTCTGTCAGGAGGAATGGGCCAAAATTCACCCAACTTATTGTGGGAAGCTTGTGGAAGGCTACCCGAAATGTTTGACCCAAGTTAAACAATTTAAAGGCAATGCTACCAAATACTAATTGAGTGTATGTAAACTTCTGACCCACTGGGAATGTGATGAAATAAATAAAAGCTGAAATAAATCATTCTCTCCACTATTATTCTGACATTTCACATTCTTAAAATAAAGTGGTGATCCTAACTGACCTAAGACAAGGAATTTTAATGAGGATTAAATGTCAGGAATTGTGAAAAACTGCATTTAAATGTATTTGGCTGAGGTGTATGTAAACTTCTGACTTCAACTGTACATGTTATTCAGTCATTGCATCCAAACTGCTCGTGCGCTTCTGCGTAGTCAGGCGCTAAAATAGAACTTGGTTCTATTTGTGATGCTTAAAGCACTTCAAGTTCCGCCCCTCCCATCTCCTCATTGGTCTTTAGGAGCATACACCCACGTGGGTGATTGAACGATAATTTGAGGTCCACACTCAAGTCCAGGTTGTGGTGGTAATGCACCTGATAGTGCCTGCATCTGATGGTCAGAGACTGACCATCAGATGCAGGCACTATCAGGCAAGAAAATTATTAAAATGTATGCTCACTCAGTTGTGTGTCACAAGTAATACAACAACAGATCTTTTCCGGTGTGATCATATAGCATACAGTACCTCGAACCGAACAATAATGCATTCAGTGGCAGGGCAATTCAAGCAAAGCAAATATCCTGTGATAATGTATTGGGCCTATAGTTTACTGCACAATCCTCATTGCTACAGTACTGTTTTTAATAGGTTAATGTTGCATAGGCTTACGTTTTTTAAGTAATGTTAAAAATAAATCTGAGCGGTAGATCTCGGCTTGCATAGACTTTACATAGACCGGTGTGGCATAAACAATCAGAGTTGCAGTAGGCCTATATGCAAATAGACCATTGCCAAATATGGATCTTTGCCATTTACTTCGAACCGGACTGTGTTTACAGCATGAGAAGTTGTGAGTACCGTAGATGCGCTTGTTTTGAAAACTAGAGCTGCATGTAGCCACTTGTAGGAAGCAGTGATTGCTTCCTACAAGAGCACAAAACATATACATTTCTAGACATCTCTGAAATGCCAGTCAGGTGAAGAGCTTTTTTTGTCTTAAAGGGGCAGTGTTGTATTTTGAGACAGGCTTGAATAAACTAAGTAGCCAATTGGCAGAGGGTAGCAGAAGTTGTCTGTTTCGCTGTAATAATGGTATGGGAATAATAAATCAGTTTATTTTGTAAAATGGTTTCTTGCATCAAACAACATAACATTTTCAGTCACCTCCTTGTCTGAAGGACAAGTGGATAAACAGGTTGATATCAAGCCCTGCATGTTTTTTCCCCCTAAAGTCTCATGGAGTGTAGGCCTACATTGAACACCACACACTGGCTGCTACTGTAAGCTGAATGATAGAACAGCTATTTCCATGTTACAATGTTATTTTCTCCATTGCTTTTAATGGTAGGCCACTCTGGTAGGGCTACATTATGATCAATTAGCCACAGTAGCCTACATGGCCACTGTTAAAACTGTAACTTAGTATTTACAGCCTCAGTGTTCACATTAAACGCACGCTGGAAGTTGAACAGAATTTTCATAACGTTCACGTTTGCACTAGATATGAAATTTGCTCAGTGCCACAAAAAAATTTGAGCCAACATTGGTCACAGACGTCTTCTTCAAGTGTTATTGAGGGGCGATGAGACGCAAACCGCTGTGCTCCTTAGCCCCTTGCTGGTGGCAACAGGCATAAACAATTCCTTGGAGGACTCAGCCCAAAATATCAAATCAAATTTATTATCAGCTGATATCTCAAAGTGCTGTGCAGAAACCCATCCTAAAACCCCAAGCAATGCAGGTGGAAAAATAATAGTGGATTACAACCAAATACAGTCATTGATTACAACAATATCTAAACCATGTTTTATAAATACAATATGATTATATAACCTTTATGGGCAGCCAGAACTATAGTGTATGAAAATAAACCTTCATACTTGGATACGTTTGTGCGTTTTCAAAACTTGCACATCACAAATTATAAACCTACAATGGTCTATGCCATCTCAATCTAATCTCAAAATGAGATGGCAACATCTACAGTAGATACAAAGATATGACAAAGTAGTCATAAGGTTGCCTAACACTAAATGCAATTAGAAATTAATTCATCCCTACAGATTTATGTATTGTTTTTATATATAGTAACAGTAATAAGTTTGGACACACCAACTCATTACAAGGTTTTTCTTACATTTTTTAAACATTTGTCACGATCGTCTTGACTTTGAATGGAGGACCAAAACGCAGCGTGTGAAAAATAAGACATCTTTTAATGAAGGAAAAAACAAACACTTACAAAATGAACAAAACAACCGATCGTGAAGCTAAGAAGAACTAAGTGCACACATGCAACATAGAACATCGACATAGACAATTACCCACAATAACCTAGTGCTTATGGCTGTCTTAAATATGGCTCCCAATCAGAGACAATTAATGACATCTGTCTCTGATTGAGAACCATTCAGGCAACCATAGACACAGCTAGACACCTACACTAAACACAAACCCACCTACTCTACTTAACCCCCCTAAACCATACAACCACTCTAGACAATACAAAAACACATACATTCCCCATGTCACACCCTGACCTAACTAAAATAATAAAGGAAACAAAGAATACTAAGGCCAGGGCGTGACAGTACCCCCACCCAAAGGTGCGGACTCCGGCCGCAGAACCTGAAACAGAAGGGGAGGGTCCGGGGTGGCCCCCATCATGGCGGTGGCTCGGGCGCGGGACGAGGCCCCCACTCCACAATTGTCAATACCCGCTTTGGTGGCGCCTCTGGAGCGGCGACCCTTGTAGCAAGTCCCGGACTGAAGACCATCCCAGTGGGCGCCACCGGACTGAGGGGTAGCTCCGGACTGAGGGGTAGCTCCGGACTGAGGGGTAGCTCCGGACTGAGAGACGGCAGCTCCGGACTGAGAGACGGCAGCTCCGGACTGAGAGACGGCAGCTCCGGACTGAGAGACGGCAGCTCATGGCTGGCTGACGGATCTGGCTGCTCATGGCTGGCGGACGGATCTGGCTGCTCATGGCTGGCGGGCGGATCTGGCTGCTCATGGCTGGCGGGCGGATCTGGCTGCTCATGGCTGGCGGGCGGATCTGGCTGCTCATGGCTGGCGGGCGGCTCTGGCTGATCCTGGCTGGCGGGCGGCTCTGGCTGATCCTGGCTGGCGGGCGGCTCTGGCTGATCCTGGCTGGCGGGCGGCTCTGGCTGATCCTGGCTGGCGGGCGGCTCTGGCTGATCCTGGCTGGCGGGCGGCTCTGGCTGATCCTGGCTGGCGGGCGGCTCTGGCTGATCCTGTCTGGCGGGCGGCTCTGGCTGATCCTGTCTGGCGGGCGGCTCTGGCTGATCCTGTCTGGCGGGCGGCTCTGGCTGATCCTGTCTGGCGGGCGGCTCTGGCTGATCCTGTCTGGCGGGCGGCTCTGGAAGATCCTGTCTGGAGGGCGGCTCTGGAAGATCCTGTCTGGCGGGCGGCTCTGGAAGATCCTGGCTGACGAACGGCTCTGACGGCTCGGGACAGACGGGCGGCTCTAATGGCTCGGGACAGACGGATGGCTCTAATGGCGCTGGGCAGACGGATGGCTCTAATGGCGCTGGGCAGACGGATGGCTCTAATGGCGCTGGGCAGACGGATAGCTCAGATGGCGCTGGGCAGACGGCAGACTCTGGCCGGCTGAGGCGCACTCTAGGCCTGGTGCGTGGTACCGGAACTGGAGGTACCGGGCTAAGGACACGCACCTTCAGGCTAGTGCGGGAAGAAGGAACAGGGCATACTGGACCCTGGATACGCACATTAGACCTAGTGCGTGGTGCCGGCACTGGTGGTACCGGGCTGAAGACACGCATCTCAGGGCTAGTGCGGGGAGCAGCAACAGGACGCACAGGAGGCTTGGTGCGTGGCGTAGGCACAGGTGGTAATGGGCTGGAGACACGCACCACAGGGCTAGTGCGTGGAGGAGGAACAGGGCTCTGGAGACGCACAGGAAGCCTGGTGCGTGGTGTAGGCACTGGTGGTACTGGGCTGGGGCGGGGAGGTGGCGCCGGAAATACCGGACCGTGCAGGCGTACTGGCTCCCTTGAGCACTGAGCCTGCCCAACCTTACCTGGTTGTATGCTCCCCGTCGCCCGACCAGTGCGGGGAGGTGGAATAACCCGCACCGGGCTATGTAGGCGAACCGGGGACACCATGCGTAAGGCTGGTGCCATGTAAGCCGGCCCGAGGAGACGCACTGGCGGCCAGATGCGTTGGGCCGGCTTCATGACATCCGGCTCAATCCTCAATCTAGCCCTGCCAGTGCGGGGAGGTGGAATAACCCGCACCGGGCTATGAACACGTACAGGAGACACCATGCGCTCTACTGCGTAACACGGTGTCTGCCCGTACTCTCACTCTCCACGGTAAGTACAGGGAGTATGCGCAGGTCTCCTACCTGACTCCTCCTACCAATAATTTTTTGTGGCTGACTCACAGGCTTCCTACCGCGTCTTCGTGCTGCCTCCATTCACCGGTATCCCTCCTCGCACTGCGCATAGAATCCCAGGCGGGCTCCGGCACTCGCCCTGGGTCGATCGCCCACCTGTCGATCTCCTCCCACGTAGTGTAGCCCAGATCCTGCTCCCATTGCCATACATCCTGTGTGCATTGCTCCTGTTGCCGCTTGACACGCTGCTTGGTCCCGTTTTGGTGGGTAATTCTGTCACGATCGTCTTGACTTTGAATGGAGGACCAAAACGCAGCGTGTGAAAAATAAGACATCTTCTTTTAATGAAGGAAAAAACAAACACTTACAAAATGAACAAAACAACCGATCGTGAAGCTAAGAAGAACTAAGTGCACACATGCAACATAGAACATCGACAATTACCCACAATAACCTAGTGCCTATGGCGGTCTTAAATATGGCTCCCAATCAGAGACAATTAATGACATCTGTCTCTGATTGAGAACCATTCAGGCAACCATAGACACAGCTAGACACCTACACTAAACACAAACCCATCTACTCTACTTAACCCCCCTAAACCATACAACCACCCTAGACAATACCAAAACACATACATTCCCCATGTCACACCCTGACCTAACTAAAATAATAAAGGAAACAAGGAATACTAAGGCCAGGGCGTGACAACATTGTAGAATAATAGTGAAGACATCGAAACTATTATATACATATGGAATCATGTGGTAACCAAAAAATTGCATAATAATGTAAAATATTATATCTTTGAGATTCTTCAAAGTAGCCACCATTTGCCTTGACTTCAGCTTTGCACAATCTTGGCATTCTCTTCAGCTTCATGGGGTTCTCTTCTTGGCATTCTCTTCAGCTTCATGGGGTAGACACCTATAATACATTTAAATTAACAGGTGTGCCTTGTTAAAAGTTAATTTGTGGAATTTATTTCCTTCTTCATGCATTTGAGTCAATCAGTTGTGTTGTGACAAGGTAAGGGTGGTATACAGAAGATAGCCCTATTTGGTAAAAGACCAAGTCCATATTATGGCAAGAACAGCTCAAATAAGCAAAGAGAAACGACAGTCCATCATTACTTTAAGACATGAAGGTCAGTCAAAACCGGAACATTTCAAGAACTTTGAAAGTTTCTTCAAGTGCAGTCGCAAAAACCATTAAGCGCTATGATGAAACTGGCTCTCATGAGGACCGCCATAGAGGATACGTTTATAACATGCTGACCAGACCGGACACGTCGCGTGCGCGAGCGTTGCAAAATAAATGTAGAAATCCATGTTATTCAATTATTGCACCCACACTGCTTGCGTGCACCAACGAGCATCTGCGCTGCCAAGGGCTAAAATAGAAGTCATTCCTATTTCTGACGTAGATTGTGCTGCAAGTCCTGCTTCTCCCATCTCCTCATTGGTTTATAGAAGCAGGTACCCACGTGCCATTTCCTCATTGGTTATACCCACGTGGGTGATTGAAAGACGAACTGTTTTGACGGTCGTCGTGGTAATACTATGAAAGTTTAGATGCCAATCACCATATAAATTCAAAGATGAAAAAACCTGGAAGGAGGAGAGATGACTAGAAACGATTCGGTTGACCGTTTTATGTGTGGATTAATTGTCGGAGTAGAGGACCTTGTGCATTTCAGGTAAAATAACAACTCAATGTTTATATCCCAGGACAAATTAGCTAGCATGTGCAACCTAGCTAAAAAGGACAAATTAGCTAGCATGTGCAAGCCAGCTAGCTAAATTGCCATACATGTTTAATGCTTTTCGACCTGTCCCTAAATTAATGTAATTGGTTCAGAGTTTGTTTTGATATTTTATCCTGCGTGTCGTGATCGCGTTTGGTGTGGGGGGACAAAATAAATGTATGCACAATGGCGCACGCGCGCAGCCGGTTTGGGTTCCGTGTTAGAGTTACCAGCCTCAGAAATTGCAGCCCAAATAAATGCTTCACAGAGTTCAAGTAACAGACACATCTCAACATCAACTGTTCAGAGGAGACTACGTGAATCAGGCCTTCATGGTCAAATTGCTGCAAAGAAACCACTACTAAACGACACCAATGAGAAGAAGAGACTTGCTTGGGCCAAGAAACACGAGCAATAGATATTAGACTGGTAGAAATCTGTTCTTTGGTCTGATGAGTCCAAATTTGAGATTTTTGGATCCAAACACCGTGTCTTAGTGAGACGCAGAGTAGGTGAACGAAAGATCTCAGCATGTGTGGTTCCCACCTTGAAGCATAGAGGAGGGTGGTGTGATGGTGTGGGGGTGCTTTGCTGGTGACACTGTCTGTGATTTATGGTAAAAAGCCACAGAAGCCTTGGCCATAAGGGTAAATTGTTGGCACTGTCTTTGGAGGGATGGGACGCGGCCATAAGGCTGCACTTTATTGTTTTTTTATTAAGTATGCTATATAGGCCCACACCCTCTCTAAACAGAAATTATAGCTATCCTGTGTTGGATTGGAATTATCCCAGGACCAGTCATGGAAAGAGGCTCCAGGACAGATATTATGCTGTCAGTATTGATGATTGATGCATTAATTCTGAGGCATAATTTAAAAAAATTAAATAATTCTGATGCATAACCTATTACCTAGGCTACATAATTAATTATTAATAAGAAGGGACAAGTCTAGGCTATATAAGGCCTAGGCTACCATACAACATTGGCACTATCATAAACAAAAACATTTAATTAATAGTCAATGAAATCATGCACTTCTAGCCTGACTATTGCACGTGTTAGGGATAAATTGATAACGTGGATAAATGATATTGGTGGATTGAAATATGAATAGGATGAATAAAGAAATAATGATGTTGAAATAGGCTTATTTGGTGAAATCTCCCTTGGAGATGCATCTCCGAGTCTCAGATCATCAGGTGGATGGAGTGAATCGGTTGTCGCAGCAACAGCGTCAACTGCACCCCCACCCCCCGCTATAATTTGCTTTCTGATTCAGAACGACGGTCAATTCCCGGTACCTTCCAGTTGTATCTTCCCAATCCGCGCGATGCTTAGCAGGAAGCGGCCATCGATAGTTTTCTATTGACAAATCGCATCAGGAAAATAAGTGAAAGTCGATGGTTGTCCGTTCTTTCTATCTTTCATCCGACTCCTTCCCGTTCTCATAGATAGCATCCTAGCAAATCCCCGAAGCTGACTGGAGAGTTAAAACGCTGAAAACGCGTAGCCTAAGCAACTACAATTTTCTTTCGTTCGAATTCAATCGCTTTTTGTGCGAACAGTTTGACTAGCTACTCTCGTTCAACATCAGTCGCGCGCTTTCGTAATTCCTCTCCTCAACTGAAATTTCCTGTTTTAAATATAGTTTATCTGGATTTTTTCGACTTTTCCCCCCACTGGCGTTGCCAACGCAACACAGATAGCCTGTTTCTGAACGCAGTCGTTATTCGAAAAAACCTCCTGTGGCACTGAGACACATCGGTCTACGCTTTCTCCCCTGTCTAGATAGTCTCCACCCAAGACCGACAACATGTTGGACCCATCTTCCAGTGAGGAGGAAGCGGATGAGATAGTGGAAGAAGAAGGCAAAGAGGTGATGGCACCAAAGACCGGGGGAGCACGGGTGTCACCCAGCCGGACCACCGAGAGTTCTGGTGGGCTCCAGCCCTCGAGCCGGGGAAGCAGCGCTTGTCCGTCCAGCCCCAGCCCCTCGGCGGCCAGCGAGAAGGAGAAAGATGATCTGGAAAAGATGCAGAGGGAGGAGGAAGAGCGAAAGAAGAGGCTCCAGCTCTATGTCTTTGTGATGCGCTGCATTGCCTACCCTTTTAATGCCAAGCAACCCACCGACATGGCCAGACGACAACAGAAGGTACTGTAAATAATAAACTCACAACAGTGACAAATTAATTTGAATGACTTTTAAAAAGCATCTCATATATATATATATACGTATAGTATCTTATGAAACTAGTTGCCTGTCCTCTTGCTTTGGAATGGTACATAAGTCATTATTAGAACAGAGCCAACCACACATGCACAATTCGAACGCTCATCTGCTACTGCTGGTGTTGGAAAGACAGTAGATCCAGGAAAGGCATATTTCAATACAGCAACACTAGTCAGTGACCAGTTGCACTGTCACATCGTTTCCTCAAATGACAATCTGTGATTGCTCCATACTTTTAAATGTATGATATATAGGCATACCCATTGATTCTTGAAGAATATAACTTATAAATTACTTTAGCTGTCTAACCCCATCAGAATCCAAAATATAAGCTTGTTTTACTCCTATCTTTGTAAACACTGTAAATGTAAACAAACACTGTACATCCTCAAAACATGGTTAAAACTATACATTTGATCTAATGGTTGGTCAGTCCTTTCATCCATAGTTCTGTTTTTGAATTTGAGAGTGGTTATATTTCTCCAGCCCCTTCCCTTAGCTGTTGTGGCTGCTTTGTTGTTGTTTCTGTGCCCAGCTCCAAGAGACATTACAGTCACACCATTAACAAGACTAATGTACATACACTGTAAAGCGGTTATCGTGACTTTGACAGTAGCTTACAGGCAGCTCGGTGGCAAGTAAAATTCTGTAATTCATATTACAGCACACCAACTTTAATATATTTTTTAACCAGGCAAGCCAGTTAAGAACAATTTCTTATTTACAATGACGGCCTACCCCAGACGAAGCTGGGCCAATTGTGCACCGCCCTATGGGACTCCCAATCACGGCCAGATGTGATATCGCCTGGATTCGAACCAGGGACTGTAGTGATGCCTCTTCGACTGAGATGCAGTGCCTTAGACCGCTGCACCAGTTGGGAGCCCAATATAAATAGCGTATTAAAGTAAGTACTGTGTAATGACACAGTACAAAGCCATAAAACGTACTTTATTATACTGTAAAAAAGTAAATGTCACCGTAATCAGAATGAATTAATTATTGAATGAATGAATGGATGAATTAATTACATTTGTTGAGGGGAGGGGTTTGTATTTCACAGTATTTTACTGTAACTACAAGGGATTGATGCAAGCAGGTTGGCTGGTAAGTAAAGTGTTTAGAAACATTAGAGCATATTAATGAATATTTTGTGATTTATATCACTTGCACTTCTAAAGGCCTTAAAGGCTTCCAAACTGGCAGCGACTACACAGCAAAACAGACCAAAAGGACATAGAAAAATGCTCAATCATTTAACGTTCAGGACTTGCTGCTACTCCAATCTTTCCCCTAACCATTTTTAATTGGTGGGGCATTATAGCCACATAGGAGTTAAATTGGTACAGCATTCTCAATCACGGGTGCAACAAATATAGCTCTTACAAGGCACTCCTCAAAGTATGTTAATGAGACAGAAACAACAATACCATGCCCTCACTAGTAGTCAAAATATTTTTTTCGCTCCAAAAATACAGTACAGTACTGTATTCTGGGCCGGCAGGTAGCCTAGTGGTTAGAGCATTGAACTAGTAACTGAAAGGTTGCAAGATCAAATCCCCAAGCTGACAAGGTAAAAATCTGTCATTCTGCCCCTGAACAAGGCAGTTAACCCACTGTTCCTAGGCCTTAATTGAAAATCAAAATTTGTTCTTAACTGACTTGCCTGGTATAATATTCTGTGGTATGGAATTACAGTATCATTCAAAATACAATTATTTCCCCGCCTACAACCTTTTCTCACAATGCCCCATCATTTACAGTATGCTGCAGTAAAAAGTTTTGTACTGATTATAATACAAAAAAACACCATATAATTTACAGTTTTCCGTTAATAGTGTACTGGACAGGTTTGTGACAATACCAGTATCGAGATATTGTGATACTCGATTTTCCATGGCAAAAATGAAAACACAAAGTAGACCAAACTCTTTGGTCCTTTAAAAACCTGCGGTATGTTAAATATTGTGTGCTATAGACTGGTTAGCTGACAACATCACGAAAACGATGCGCGTGCTTCAATGGGGCAGAAGTCCGTGTGTTGTGATTCTGGATGGCCAGATAGCAATCAACAATGACAAGAAGCTGCCATGTGGGGAATGGTAGGTGACTCGTTTCAGCTAGTTTTATCTTGTTCTTGATACCATGTCTTGTTTTGACTGATGTCACGTCTATGCTAATATGGCTCAAATCTGCTAGTGAGCTAACCAACAACTGTAACGATGTCTATAGCTTGGAAAATAAATACATGTGACTCTGGACAGCAACATAATGATGTTTGTTTCCAACATTAGGGCTGTTTTCCTTAAAGGCCCAGTGCAGTCAAAACGAGATTTTCGTAAAAGAATCGCCTGGAATTTTAGCCTGTTTGGGTGGGATGGAGTTTATGTCCGCTGCATGTCACATGGCGATCTGATTTTAATGGACAAAAGATCATTTATGTTGTATTTGAATATTCATATTGTATTTGCATACGTACCCTCCTACGCTAGAACGAGAGAGTGGCTTCTTCTGTAAAAAACATGTCCTGCCCTAGGCTAATAGCTAGCTAGCTACACGTTATAGTGTGGCTATTTGAATAATGACAGATCTTTGGATTACTCATATTTTCATAATGGACAACATGCAAAATTAAACAACGTCTTTCAATAATGTGTTGCCCTGAATTCACCTGGTTCATCGACGACACCGCACTCAGTCAAGAAAGTCTGAAAAAAGTTCATGCTGAGTGAGAATGTTTCACTTTCAGTCTTCTACCATTAATCATTCATCCATACACAGGTAAGAGACTAACGTTATGGTACAGTGGCTAGCTACAAGTGCATACATTTTATGTTCCACCTGTATGACGTAATTTGCTTTGCTAGCTATATTGTTAGCTAGATAGCCAACTGCATATTGGTTAGCTAGCTAGCTGACCGGCAGCTGCAGGTTAACGTTGATTACACATGCGTTATATAAGCTTAGATAATCATCTTTGTCATTATTGTACATTTTTGTCTGTTCCCTGCCAAAAATATTCACTGTGGTTCTAATGCTAATCAAATCACATGAGTCAGTGGTACAAACTGGATTTTATTAGCTAAATTTGGCTAGCTAGCTAGTTTTGATTAAAGTTACACAATTAGTTAAGGACGTTGTTTGCATATTCAACTAGGTGGCTAGCTAGATGAATACCATTCACATCCAGCTAGCTGGTTATTATGGCGTTAAATGTTTGTCAAATCTAGCTAGTTACAGTGCCTTGCAAAAGTATTCATCCCCCTTGGCGTTTTTCCTATTTTGTTGCATTACAACAAGGGTTTAAATAGATTTTTATTTGAATTTCATGTAATGGACGTACATAAAATAGTACAAATTGGTGAAGTGAAATGAAAAAAATAACTTGTTTCGAAAAAGAAATAAAAAACTGAAAAGTGGTGTGCATGTGTATTCACCCCCTTTGCTATGAAGCCACTAAATAAAATCTGGTGCAACCAATTACCTTCAGAAGTCACATAATTAGATTGCACACAGGTTGACTTTATTTAACTAACTGTCACATGATCTGTCACATGATCTCATTATATATACACCTGTTCTGAAAGGCCCCAGAGTCTGCAACACCACTAAGCAAGGGGCACCACCAAGCAAGCGGCTTGGAGCTGCAAAGCTCCACAGCGGACATTGGAGTATCTGTCCATAGGACCACTTTAAGCTGTACACTCCACAGAGCTGGGCTTTATGGAAGAGTGGCTAGAAAAAAGGCTTAGCTTAAAGAAAAAAATAAGCAAACACGTTTGGTATTCGCCAAAAGGCATGGGGGAGAATCCCCAAACATATGGAAGAAGGTACTCTGGTCAGATGAGACTAAAATTTAGCTTTTCGGCCAACAAGGAAAATGTCTGGCTCAAACCCAACAACTCCCATCACCCTGAGAACAGCATCCCCACAGTGAAGCATGGTGGTGGCAGCATCATGCTGTGGGGATGTTTTTCATCTGCAGAGACTGGGAAACTGGTCAGAATTGAAGGAATGTTGGATGGCACTAAATACAGGGAGATTCTTGAGGGAAACCTGTTTCAATCTACCAGAGATTTGAGGATTTGTCCACCTTCCAGCAGGAGAATGATCCTGAGCATACTGCTAAAGCAACACTCGAGTGGTTGAAGGGGAAACATTTAAATGTCTTGGAATGGGGCGGCAGGGTAGCCTAGTGGTTAGAGCGTTGGACTAGTAACCGAAAGGTTGCAAGTTCAAATCCCCGAGCTGACAAGGTACAAATCTGTCGTTCTGCCCCTGAACAGGCAGTTAACCCACTGTTCCTAGGCCGTCATTGAAAATAAGAATTTGTTCTTAACTGACTTGCCTAGTTAAATAAAGGTAAAATAAAAAAATAAAAATAAAAAAATGGCCTAGTCAAAGCCCAGACGTCAATCCAATTGAGAAACTGTGGTATGACTTAGATTGCTGTACACCAGCTGAACCAATCCAACTTGAAGGAACTGGAGCAGTTTTGCCTTGAAGAATGGGCAAAAATTCCAGTACCCTGATATGCCAAGCTTATAGAGACATACCCCAAGATAACCATTTTAACTTTGAGCTGTAACGGCAGCCTTCCCTCTCTTCATGAGAAGAGGAGGTGTAGCAGGGATCGGACCAAGACGCAGTGTAGCTCGTGTTCAACATGATCTTAATTACGAAAATACTGAACACTAAACAAATACAAAATAACAAATGTGGCTTACCGATACAGCCCTATCTGGTGCAGAGAAAACACAGAGACAGGAAACAACCACCCACAAATCCCCAACACAAAACAAGCCACCTATATATGATTCCCAATCACGGACAACGATTGACAGCTGCCTCTGATTGAGAACCATATTAGGCCGAACACAGAAACAGACAAACTAGACACACAACATAGAATGCCCACCCAGCTCACGTCCTGACCAACACTAAAACAAGCAAAACACACAAGAACATTGGTCAGAACGTGACATGAGCCTGTTTCTGATGCTGAGGTCTTTAAAGCACTAAAGGCAACAGACACTAAAAAGTTTGCAGGTCCAGATAACCTGGATCCCTACCTCTTAAAGGTAGCAGCTGCTATTATTACTGAACCTGTGGATCACATTTGTCTGTTGAACAATTCCATACCCAGCATTTGGAAATCAGCTCATGACCTCCCACTGCTAAAGAATGGAGATCCCTCAGATGCTAATAACTATCATCCTATCTCCAAACTCCCTGTCCTGGCCAAAGTCTATGAATCCCTAGTGAGTTCACAGTTAAAAACCTTCTTAATTGAAAAGAACATACTCAGCGGGGTTCAGTCTTGCTTTAGATCGGGGCACAGCACCACAACTGCAGCTATGGCAGTGGCACTTGATAAAAGCAACATTGTGCTGCTCTGTTTGTTGATTTATCAAAGGCGTTTGATTCAGTTGACCATGAATTGTTGCTAGCTAGACTCAGTAACATTGGTCTCAGTGAAGGGGCAGTAAATTGGTTGAGGAACGATCTGTCTGACAGAACACAATGTGTATATACTGACAATCACAAGTCTAGCTTTCTTGAGATTAATAGAGGTGTGCCCCAGTGTTCCGTTTTAGCTCCTGTGTTGTTCTCAATTTTTATTAATGTTTCGGGAAATGGGATGCAACCGGCAAAGTTGCATCTATATGCAGATGATAGAGTCATATATTCATGTGCTCCTTCTCTGGTTCAGGCTGTTGAAGAGCTCCAGACTACTTTTCAGTCACTGCAGGCCTCCCTTTATGGTCTCAAACTAGTCTTGTATGTACAAAAAAACTAAATTCATGACCTTTACCAGAGCTTGCACTCAGCCAGAGAAGGTTAGCATTGTCACATCTGGTGGCTTATCCATTGAAAAAGTGTCATCCTACAAATACCTAGGTATATGGTTGGATGACAAGTTGTCTTTTAAAGTTCGTATGGAAAATCTTGTGAGGAAGCTTAAATTGAAATTGGGTTTTTATTTTCGTAATAAGGCTTGCTTCCCGCTTATGGCTAAAAAGAAGCTTGTTCATGCTACTTTTCCCTCTGTAATTGATCATGGTGACTTGTTGTATATGCATGCAGCCTCCTCCGTCTTACAGAGACTGGACTCTGTTTATCATGCATCCTTGTGCTTTATTACAAATGCCAAGTCACTCACCCACCATTGCACCTTGTACCAAATGGTAGGTTGGACCTCACTTTATATGCGCAGAAAGCTACATTTGTATGTGTTCATCTACAAAGCCCGAGTAACTGCCTCCTGATGATTACATCATCGCCACACCGGAGAGTAGGATAAAAACCCAGCTTTGTCATGTCAACATGTTGAAACCATACTTCACCCGCTACGATCGGGCGACACTCGAACACACTCCTGTGTTTCAATGGCACGTTGTGTTAGCTAATCCAAGTTTATAATTTTAAAAGGCTAATTGATCATTAGAAAACCCTTTTGCAATTAAGTTAGCACAGCTGAAAACTGTTGTACTGATTAAAGAAGCAATAAAACTGGCCTTCTTTAGACTAGTTGAGTATCTGGAGCATCAGAATTTCTGGGTTCGAGTACAGGCTGAAAATGGCCAGAAACAAAGGACTTTCTTCTAAAACTTGTCAGTGTATTCTTTTTCTGAGAAATGAAGGCTATTCCATGCGAGAAATTGCCAAGAAACTGAAGATCTCGTACAACGCTGTGTACTACTCCCTTCACAGAACAGTACAAACTGGCTCTAACCAGAATAGAAATAGGAGTGGGAGGCCCCGGTGCACAACTGAGCAAGAGGACAAGTACATTAGAGTGTTTGGTTTGAGAAACAGACGCCTCACAAGTCCTCAACTGGCAGCTTCATTAAATAGTACCCGCAAAACACCAGTCTCAACGTCAACAGTGAAGAGGCAACTCTGGGATGCTGGCCTTCTAGGCAGAGTTCCTCTGTCCAGTGTCTGTGTTCTTTTGCCCATCTTAATCTTTTCTTTTTATTGGCGCAAACCAGATGTGATGGCGACATCTGGTTTGCGTTTAGTGGGACTATCATTTGTTTTTCAACAGGACAATGACCCAACACACCTCCAGGCTGTGGAAGGCCTATTTGACCAAGAAGGAGAGGGATGTAGTAATGCATCAGATGACCAGGCCTCCACAATCACCCAACCTCAACCCAATTGAGATGGTTTGGGATGAGTTGGACTGCAGAGTGAAGGAAAAGCAGCCTACAAGTGCTTAGCATATGTGGGAACTCCTTCAAGACTGTTGGAAAAGCATTCCATGGGAAGCTGGTGGAGAGAATGCCAAGAGTGTGCAAAGCTGTCAAAGGCAAAGAGTGGCTAATTTGAAGAATCTCAAATATAAAATATATTTTGATTTGTTTAACACTTTTTGGTTACTACATGACTCCATATGTGTTATTTCATAGTTTTGATGTCATAGTTTTGATTATTCTACAATGTAGAAAACAGTAAAAATAAAGAAAAACCCTTGAATGAGTAGGTGTGTCCACTGGTACTGGTACTGTATGTATGGTACTGGTACTGTATGTATATATATATAGGGGATATCAGTATAAATGCAACATGTACAATTTGGTTCCATTAGCTGATTTGAAAATCCCATAAATTTACCATACGCACAAAAAGCTTATTTCTCTCAAATTTTGTGCAGAATTTTGTTTATAACCCTGTTAGTGTGCCTTTCTCATTTGCCAAGATAATCCGTCCACCTGACACGTGTGGCATATCAAGAAGCTGATTAAACAGCATGATCATTACACTTGTGCACCTTGTGCTGGGGGCAATAAAAGCCCATTTGAAAATGTGCAGTTTTGCCACACAACACAATGCCACAGATGTCTCAAGTTTTGAGGTAGAGTGCAATTGGCATGCTGACTGCAGGAATGTCCACCATAGCTTTTGCCAGAGAATATTGGAGAAGGCGATGCATTTAAGTAGCGACGCATTTAAATTGATAATATTGTGTAATGGAAGTTGTTCTCTGTTGGTGGTGAGCAAACGTGTCCAAAAAAATATAAGCACAACATGCAACAATTTCAAAGATTTTACTGAGTTACACTTCATAGAAGGAAATCAATCAATTTAAACAAATTCATTAGGCCCTAATCTATGTATTTCACATGACTGGGCAGGGGTGGGCCTGGGAGGGCATAGGCCCACCCAGTTGGGAGCCAGGTTCACCCACTGGGGAGCCAGGCCCAGCACAAGTTCCCCCACAAATGTGGAAAAAGACAGAAATACAGACATAAATAATCCTCAGCACCTCCCTCCCCCTCCTCAGACAATCCTGCAGGTGAAGAAGCCGGATGTGGAGGTCCTGGGCTGGCGTGGTTACATGTGGTCTGCGGTTGTGAGGCCGGTTTGATGTATTGCCAAATTCTCTAAAACGACGTTGGAGGTGGCTTATAGTAGAGAAATGAACATTCAATTCTCTGGCAACAGCTCTGGTGGACATTCCTGCAGTCAGCATTCCAATTACACACTTCCTCAAAACTTGAGACATCTGTGGCATTGTGTTGTGTGACAAAGCTGCACATTTTAGTGGTCTTTTATTGTCCCCAGCAGAAGGTGCACCCGTGTAATAATCATGCTGATTAATCAGCTTCTTTATTAGCCACACCTGTCATGTGGATGGGTTATATTGGTAAAGGATAATTGCTCACTAACAGGGATGTAAACAGGGATGTATTTGATTATACATTCAAAACATTGATTTAAATGAATATGTTTTTAACCCGGTGAGTGACAGAGGAAGAAGATAATTTCATCAACTGCAAGCAAGAGTTTTCATTGAGATTGCTAATACAGCTAGCTGACCAAGGTAAGATTTGTTTTTGAAAATGAAAATTGAGTAGAGTTCAGTAGAATTATTATTATTATTATGTAACAAAATACAAAATAATTGTTAAATGGTCTTGGTTAGCCAAGCAATGTGTTGCAAGCTAGCTAGCTAGCTAGCTAGCTAACTTAGTTAGCTTTAGTAAGGGTCGGTTGTCTGTTAGAACTGGCTAGCTAGCTAGATTATTTTTAGCAAAATATATTCCTATTTTCCCCTCCTGCAGTGGATCCTTCTGGTCTTGAGCCTCAGCTGCCTATGGACAGACCCATCCAATATAAGTAGTCTTTTGTATAATTTAGCTAGCTAGTTCCCA
Organism: Salvelinus alpinus; assembly: GCF_045679555.1. Classification (NCBI taxonomy): domain Eukaryota; kingdom Metazoa; phylum Chordata; class Actinopteri; order Salmoniformes; family Salmonidae; genus Salvelinus; species Salvelinus alpinus. The sequence continues at coordinate 19,097,388 of NC_092097.1, forward strand.
ATTAAGTTCAAATCTGTTGACGAACATTAACCCCTTATTTATTTATTTTTCATCTTGTGTGAATAATTTCACTGACTCTCTGTCTCTGCATTATCCACAGGGACTGTCAACTTGTAAGTCTGAAAATTAACACTGAGTGTGAAGGAATCTGAATTGTAAGTATCAATTTTAAGTATGTTCATAAACATTCAACTCTAATTCATCTTCTTGCAAGGAAAGTTTTCATTGACTCATTTACATTTAGTCAGAATATGTTATTGTTAGACATCCAGTATCCTATGGAACGGAGAAGGGCAACAGTCTGGTACAAGTCAACAGGACAGGCGTGAGTTGGTGAGAAGTGAGGAATTTGGGCTGAGGTCAGGTCAGATGAAGTGAGAAAGAACAGACATCACTAAAGTCCTGTCTAGCAACAGAGATGTATTGGCTGTTCAGATGTGTAAGGAGGAGACTCAGCATAGGAGGAAGGTTTAAATACCAGTGCTTGTGTGAATATGTCTTTGTCTTATGCAGCTGTGTGACCCAGTGGGTGAATAAACTTGGTTTGAGCTTTACTAGTTGTCTGTGAGTTTTTACTCCGTTTATTTAGAACCTAACTAAGGTAACTGTCAACTTGTGAGTCTTAAAATTGACCCTGGAGGTGAAGGATTCTGCATTGTATGTATCGATTTGATTTTCAAATTCATTATTTTCACAGAGGTAATTACATTATATTTTGTGTTTTAGATGTGACCATATTTATGAAATACATTTTGTAATATATTTTACTAGCTACCACAGGATGCTGACAAAATGTATTTCCACACCATATATTTAAATATATAAACAACAAAGTTATCCAGGTCACACCCCCACACGTGATATTATTGAAAAGCCCAGAATGTCCTCTTAATGGTACAACATGACTTAACACACTGGCATGTATGGCCTCTAATGTCCATTAGAGTGGACAAAAATTTATTTCTGGGTCTCAGGAGGAGTAAACTCTAGGTTACTTTCGTAACCCCGGATCTTTGATAATATGAGTGAAATGTATCACATATGGGGATTTGCTAGGGAGCAGGGGCATGCAATGATACATCTCACTCATATTATCAGAGAACCAGGGTGATGAAAGTAACATTAAGTTCTCTTGCAAATACTTATGGGAATATGGCCAACTCCCGTGTCTCCGACATGCTCTCCGAAGCCATGATAGTCCCAACAGCATTACCCCTCAGAGGCTCCGACACTGAGGACAGTATGCGCCAACAGAGGTGCAGTGACTTCCAGTCGGTAAAACCTCATAAACGAATGAGGAGCGGCCCGACATGTCGCATCGCAAATCTCATGTAAAGAGATGCCTGTAAACAGTGCCCAAGAGGTAGCCATACCTATGATGGAATGAGCTCTCAGGCTCTCCGGGGGCTGTAAACCTTTGCTATTATAAGTACATATAATAGTTTCCGCTATCCGTTGACGAGAGAGGGGCCTTCCCTTGCAGGGAGGTACAGTAGGTGCCCAAGAAACGAAGAGTTGGTCGCCCTTGTGTAAAACTCTCATATCCAAGTAAATGCGTACTGGACATAAACGATGGAGACGCTCTTCTTCCGTAGAGGTGAAGGACGGCGGGTAGAAAGCCACAATCTCTAAGGTGAGACATTAAATATTTATTGACCTTAGGCATGAAGGCAGTGTTATGTAACAAGGTCACCTTGGATAACCCTGGGGCTGTTGTAGGCATGAATGGTGAACACTACGTGCAGCTCATTCACTCGCTATGCAGACGTAAGGGCCATTAGTAGGACAGTAAGAAGGAGAGATTTTTTTTTTCAATCCTTTATTTAACTAGGCAAATTAGTTAAGAACAACTTCTTATTTACAATGACAGCCTACCCCAGCCAAACCCTCCCCTAACCCAGACGACACTGGGCCAATTGTGCGCTGTCCGATCACAGCCAGTTGTGATACAGCCTGGGATCGAACCAGGGTCTGTAGTGACACATATAGCACTGCGGTGCAGTGCCTTAGACCGCTGTGCCACTCGGGAAAGATATTATCTCCATGCTTTTCATATCAAAAAATGCTGCAGTGAAATAGCCTCAAGCACAATTGGCCGGTCCGAAGATGCTTGGAGGGCTTGGATACTGAGCGGAAACAACATGCTCCCTTCATGAAACGACATAACAGAGGAAGTTCCTGCTGTGTTATTGTCGAAACCTATAGCAGGCCGAGATAGAGGCTAAACAGTGGAGAAAAAACCTTCCCCCTGTTCAAAAAGGGCCTGCAGAAAGCATAAAACCTTCGATACATAGGTAAGGAATGATCTGTACTTGGTAACACCACTTCTCAAAAACGCACCACCTGTTACCGTACACTGGGTGTGTAGAAGGGACTCTGGGGATCCCAATGATTTTTTTAACAGGAGAAAGCCTTCCTTTTCTTTGAGCCTCAAAACCCGCCCTAGTCAGCATTTTGCAATGCTCGTAGGACTCAGGGTTGTCGAGTGCTGCCTGAGCATGCTCCCTTCCCAAGCAGTTGATGTAGGTGAAAATCCTTCCTCACAATCATGGAGCCGCAAGCCGGGGGTTCGAGTGCTGGGCATGGCTCACCCTTGGATGGGGTAGCAGTGGCCATTATATGGAACAAGGCTTGCTAATATAGAGACGCATGTTGTAAAAAACAACGTATTACGTGGAAGGCTCTGAATAGGCTTAAGCAAGTTAGGAAAAAAGCCACAAGGCTAATAACTAGCTAGCTTGAGCACAAAGTGAACGCTATAGCCACGAGGCTTGTAAGGCATTAACTAGCTAGCAGCTACCCTGTGGCTAAGGTGTGCTGTAGCTAGCACAGTGCTACCCGAAGGGGACTGCGTGGGGCAAGGTTCGACTTCGGGTTGGTAAAGTATCTCAAAGGAGAAGCCGTGAGGCTAAACCAGTCGATCTAACTAACCCAACGAGTGGACGTAGGTTAACTAGATGAGAAAAGAGAGCTAGCAATGCTACCATGTGTGCAGGTAGGGATGCTTGTGTGGGTTGGCTAGCTAGCAGCTACCTTGTGGCTAAGGTGTGCTGTAGCCAGCACAGTGCTAGCTGAAGGGAACTGTGTGGTGGCAGAGTTCTGCTTCAGGTAGGTGTTCTCCCACGACCGTGGAGCCGTGAGGCTAAGTCGGTTGGGCAAGTTAACACAACCAAATGAACGTAGATTAGACTAGACGAGAAAAGGAAGCTAATACTAACTAACGTATGTGCAAGTAGGAATGTGGTTTGCTTGCTTTCCAGCGAGCTAGCCAAGTTAGCTTAAGCATTGCAGCGTGGGCTAATCAAGTTTCGATAGCTAGCCATGTAATGCTAGCTAACACCGAAGACTGAGAAGTAGAAAATAAATTATCTTAAAGCAAAATCTTTCCTTTCAGTCAGTACTCAACAGTATAGCCAGGAGGTAAGGTCCTTTGTTCGGCAGCGTTAACCTCGCGGTTCGCATGAGAACAGTTAAGTAGGAAGACAGGATTCTAGTCATGCTCAGGAGAGCTTCAGGAGCCGTAGCGATTCTTCCACAAGGAAGAAAGGTGAGAATTACCAGAGGACGGGTGAGTGGCGCTCTTACTCACCACATTCGCCACTTGACCTGTCTGTCTCCGACAGAAGTTGTGTGATTGGATCGTCATAGTGATCCGCCTCCAGTGAATCCCCATATTTGATACATTGAAACTAGTATTTGAAAGAGAACCTCCAATGGGAATTCCCAAAGCAAGGCTTTGCAGGTGCTGATTTCTCCTGGTGATAACATGTTATGATCCTTTTCTTGTATGATGAAATACACTAGACAATTTGGCATTCTCTAGACTAGTGACTGTCATAAAGGACACCCTGCAGTCTGATGGGTGGTTCTGGTTCAAACATTCATTACATTACCTTGAAGAAGGCAAAGTGATGCCAAAGCGCCGGTGGTTTACCCAATAAATTACTGGGAGCTTTTATATAGTGTGTGACTCTATTTATTTTTATAGCCTCTTCTTTGCAGACATTTTCTGGAGATGAGTGGTGAGGGATAGCTCTCCTGGAATAAGTTGTCATACTTATTAGTCTATTTGGACACTTAAAGTATCTTCACCACATTACTGTAATGAGTATATGGACACATGGTGGTCCATGTCAAACAATGGTCCACCGTAAGATAAAGGGCAGTTAATTACTGCTGTTGATCCTTGAATGAGCTGGCGACTATACAGTAACTGGGTTGTGACCCTGGTCTGACCTTACCCGAATCAATGAAGTCAGAGTAACGGATGTGACCCTGGTCTGACCTGACCCGACACAATGAAGTAACAGTAACGGGTGTGACCCTGGTCTGACCTGACCCGACTCAATGAACTCACTCTGATCTGATCTCTTAACATCAATCTCAAAATATCCTATCTTGTGTTCCCGATCACTAAACTCTTTGTTGGTTCAGTTTCAGGAAAACATGTAATTTCTCCCAGGAACAAATTGGATCGCTTTAACAAATTTTTTTCTCATGAAGTCATTGTGGATAGCTCCATTAGACCAATATGCAGGGCTGGAGGCTCAGCTGTCTCTCACCATTACCTTTGGGACATTACCTCATCTCAAATCAAATCCAATTTTATTTGTCACATGCGCCGAATACAACAAGTGTAGACCTTACCGTGAAATGCTTACTTACAAGCCCTTAACCAAAAATGCAGTTCAAGAAATAGTTAAGAAAAGATTTACTAAATAAACTAAAGTAAAAAGTAACACACAAAATTACATAACAATAACAAGGCTATATACAGGGGGTACCGGTAGCGAGTCAATGTGCAGGGGTACAGGTTAGTCGAGGTCATTTGTACATGTGGGTAGGGGTAAAGTGACTATGCATAGTTAATAAACAGCGAGTAGCAGCACTGTAAAAACAAAGTGTGTGTGGGGGGGGGTCAATGTAAATACTCCGGGTGGCCAATTTATTAATTGTTCAGCAGTCTTATGGCTTAGGGGTAGAAGCTGTTAAGGAGCCTTTTGAACCTAGACTTGGCGCTCCGGAACCGCTTGCCGTGCGGTAGCAGAGAGAACAGTCTATGACTTGGGTGACTGGAGTCTTTGACAAATTTTTGGGCCTTCCTCTGACACCGCCTAGTACATAGGTCCTGATGGCATGAACCTTGGCCCCAGTGATGTATTGGGCCGTACGCACTACCCTCTGTAGCACCTTGCGTTCGGATGCCAAGCAGTTGCCATACCAGGCGGTGATGCAACCGGTCAGGATGCTCTTGATGGTGCAGCTGTAGAACTTTTTGAGGAGAGGGACTCATGGGGACTCATGCTAAATCTTTTCATTCTCCTGAGGAGTAAAGGGTGTTGTTGTGCCCTCTTTACAACAGTCTTGGTGTGTTTGGACCATGATAATTTGTTGGTGATGTGGACACCAAGGAACTTGAAACTCTCGACCAGCTCCACTACAGCCCCATCGATGTTAATGGGGGCCTGTTCGGCCCTCCTTTTCCTGTAGTCCACAATCATCTCCTTTGTCTTGCTCACATTGAAGGAGAGGTTGTTGTCCTGGCACCACACTGCCAGGTCTCTGACCTCCTCCCTATAGGCTGTCTCCACGTTGTCGGTGATCAGGCCTACCGCTGTTGTGTCATCAGCAAACTTAATGATTCATGGGTGAACAGGGAGTACAGGAACGGGACTAAGTACGCACCCCTGAGGGGCCCCGTTATTGAGGATCAGCGTGGCAGATGTGTTGTTGCCTACACAACTGGATCCTGGGAGCGGCCATGGTCCAGTTGCATAGGGAGGTGTTTAGTCCCAGGATCCTTAGCTTAGTGATACGTTTTGTGGGCACTATGGTTTTGAATGCTGAGCTGTAGTCAATGAACAGCATTCTCACATAGGTGTTCCTTTTGTCCAGGTGGGAAAGGGCAGTGTGGAGTGCGATTGAGATTGCGTCATCTGTGGATCTTTTGGAGCAGTATGCGAATTGGAGTGGGTCTAGGGTTTCCGGCATTATGGTGTTGATGTGAGCAAATGACCAGCCTTTTCAAAGCACTTCATGGCTACTGACGTGAGTACTATGGGGCGGAAGTCATTTAGGCAGGTTACCTTCGCATTCTTGGGCACAGGGACTATGGTTGTCTGCTTGAAACATGTAGGTATTACAGACTCGGTCAGGGTGACATTGAAAATATCAGTGAAGACACTTGCCAGTTGGTCCGCGCATGCTCTGAGTACACTCCCTGGTATCCGTCTGACCCCGCGGCCTTGTGAACGTTGACCTGTTTAAAGGTCTTGCCCACATCGGCTACTGAGAGCGTGATTACAGACTCGTCCGGAACAGCTGGTGCTCTCATGCATGCTTCAGTGTGGCTTGCGTCGAAGCGAGCATCTGGTATGCTCGTCTGGTATGCTAGCGTTACTGGGCAGCTCGCGGCTGGGTACCCCTTTGTATGCTTTGCAAGCCCTGCCATATCCGACGAGTCAGAGCCGGTGTAGTAGGATTCAATCTTAGTCCTGTATTGACGCTTTGCCTGTTTGATGATCATCTTGTACTGTTATTGTGTACACTTCCAGTTATGTCACATATCAGTATGTGTGATTGCATGTGTCTGCTCTCAAGTTCAGCTCTGAGCAGATTGAATGGAATCTGCTTTAGAAACAAGGCAGTTGATTGCCTTCTCTCTTTTAGGGTTCACAGGGCACCTAGCTTGAGGTAGTCTGTGAATGTGACACTTGCTGTGGTTCTCAGTCTTAAACAGTATGTGTGAGTTCGATTTGTCCCTCTGTTAAGGTCACACACACTCACTAGCAGGATGATAAGTGGATGGTATTGCACCTGTAGAGTCGAATCCCTCCCTGTTCAGACTGAGCCTTTACTCTCACTTGAACCCCAGTGGATAGCTGACTGAGAAAGTGTATCTTTATCATTACAATGTCTTCAAAATCTCACATTGATGTAGGTCTCTATCTCCCCTTTCATATGATCTTCTCTTCTTTCTCTGACTGTCTTCCTCCCTCTTGTTCTCAGTCTCTTTCTCAGCCCCCCCCCCCCTCTCCATCCCTCCCCTGTCTTCTTCCGTCTCTCACTGCCTCTGTCTCCTTCTATCGCTTTCTCTCACTCAAGATCACTCTCTCACTCTGTCTTTCAGCGAGCTTTCAGCCTGGAATTGGAGCTCATTTGCTCCCAGCAGTCGATATACCTTGAAGGCCTCTATATGAAAGTGATTGTAATAGTCATCAAGTCATTTACTCAATGTGTCGGCTGGATGCTTTCTCACTTGCTCGCTATCCCTCAAATACCACAGTGAAAATGTGGACTTATTAAAAACTAAGAGAAAACTAGCATCTGTTGTGTTAATAGGGCCATAATGCTTGGGAAAAACAAGTCTTTGTCTTTTTAGGCATCAAGCTAAAGTGAATTTTTGCTGTGATAGATTATTTGAAACTTGTTTCCTCAAAACATGTTTTCTAATTAGGCATAAGCTCTGCAAGGCCCTTGATCTAAAATGAAATATGCTAACTAGCTCTGTTGTTTCAACCACTTCTCAAAAATATTGCATGCCATACCAATTACTGAAAACATGGAGCGATAGTTAAATGCAGAAGGCACTGCAATATGGTAACAACCTCCCGCTCCCTTTTGTCTTTTATTTATTCCCCATTCTCTCCCAAGCCTTCTAATCAGGCCTGGGGGATTAGTACACACAGGTGAGGCTGATGCGGTACAGTAGCACAATCAGGCCATCTGTCCTCTTTTTCACCACAATAGGCCTGGATGAAACCAGTCCAACACCGTCACACCTCACCCCCGCTTTTCTCTCCTCTCCTCCTCTCCTCTCCTCTGCACCTCTCTGCCTCTCCTCGACCATTCCCTTGCTCCTTTTCCTGTTCTTCTCCACTCCTCTCTGCCTTTCCTCTACCATTCCCCTACTTTTATCCTTGCTTTTCTCCTCTGCTTCTCTCTGCCCTCCTCTACCCTGCTCCTTGTCTTCTGCATATCTCCCCCACCCTCTCCTCTGCTTATTTTCCCTGCTCCTCTCCCCTGCTTCTCTCATCCACTTTCCTCTTCCATCTCTCTGTTGCTCCTTTTCCCAAATCCTTTTCCCCATCTCTCTTCAGGAGCCTCCAGTGGCAGGGCCTTGAGTACAAAGCTGTCGGATCAACAGATACACAGGGCTCCAGCCAACAAGGGCTCCCTTTTGATATTTTCATCTCTTTGTTCAGCCGACACCTTTGTCCATGGCTACTTACCCTCCCTGCTTTAACAAGCAACATGTTTAGGGCCTTACTCTTAGGAGTTTAACCAGTATAGTAATTTCAGCATATCAGAGGTAAACATAAGGAAAGGATATAAAGCAACGGATGAAAGGGAGGAAAGGATGTAAGGCCTCTGAGAGTTTTGGTCCAGCCTTGCTTAGTCTCCGCTCAGCCTACTCTGGGACGTATGAGACAGGTAACGGGACAGAGTTACGACCTCCCCTCCTCTCTCTCGTTAATTACCGTGGGATACTGCCTTGGTGGAGAGAAAGTTGCTTCTCTGCTCAGCTGTATTTGTCTCAGAGGAACGTGGTGCGCGAGAAACAAAGAATGATGTTGAACAGCAGTATGCTTTCTATTATCTCTCTGCCATCCAAAGCTAGACCAATAAAACTCCAGAGACAAGCGCTGCGAATGGGTCTTTTTCATTTAGCATTAGCACAGCCAGCTGTGTGATGCAAATATGCTTGGCTGCTCCCTGTACTGATGGAGAGAAAGAGATTCAGTAGTAGATTCAGTAGTCCTGCTTCAAAATTGACAATGAGATACAGTATGTATCTTTTTCTGTCCATTGGATACAGGTTTTATGCCTTTCTTAGACATCACGAGTGAGTGGTGTATAATACATGAGAGTTTCTGGAATTTAAATGTCTTAAAATAATACGTTTTAAGTGAGAATAGGCATAATCTGAAGCCAAAAAATAAAGGAAATTCACGAGCACCACAAGGCCTATTCTACCCAGGCTCTACCAAGGTTTCCAGCACACAGCTTTGACCTACTACAGTAGCTATTTTGGTATTGTACTTCAAAATATGTGTATGCAGATTGCTTACGATTAAAACCTTCTCAAATAGCCTAATTCATGCTCGTAGAGTGTCAGGACCCGGTGTGAGAAACAGTCACTAATAGTCGGCAGAACCCAGAAGATGAGGCAGACACAGCAGTACTAGAGACGGTGGTTTAATCAAAGTAAAAGATCTTCAGGCAAAAAATATAAATCCACAACGTCAAAAGTAAAGCCAAGAGAAAAAATGGATATCCTCCAAAATACAATGAAAATCCACAAAGTGGTAAGAACAGCAGGAAAAAACAAACCTCAAAAGACTAATAAAAAATAAACAAGAACAAAACCAGAGAACCTCTGGAAAATCCAACAAGAGAAATATATGTTCACAGCATGGCTGGGGCTGGGTGCTAACATACAAACACTGAGCAAAGAACTGAGGAACACTAAGGGTTTAAATACCTGCAAAGAAATAAGGCACAGGTGCAAATAATAATTAGACCAAGGGAAAAACAAAAGGTTCAAAAAAGGCGCAATGGGGACATCTAGTGACCAAAACAATCCTGGCCAAATCCTGACATAGAGGAGGTGCTTCCACAATAATGTGATGTGTACTGCATACAAGATAAAGTATTCGATTCTTCACACACCACAGTATTATCCCATTACACTACCTTTTCATGCTTATTTTATTAAATGAAGGCAAGCTTTACTATTATACTTACAAGACCATCAGCCTTGATTGAGTTGTTTTGTCTTGTAGTAATGTGGTGTATGCATGTACTGTATTTCCTTAAACCTTTATTTTAGCAATACTGTAACGGATTTCCTCTTCGTCTGAAGAGGAGTACCAAGGATCGGACCAATGTGCAGCGTGCTAATTGTCCATAATAGATTTTTAATAAATCAAAATGAACACAGAACAAAAATAACAAAACACGAACAAACAACCGAAACAGTCCCGTATGTTGCAAACACTGAAACAGGAAACAACCACCCACAAAACACAATAGAAAACAGGCTACCAAAATATGGCTCCCAATCAGAGACAACAACTGACACCTGCCTCTGATTGAGAACCATACTAGGCCAAACAAATAGAAATATAACAACAGAACAAAACATATAAAAACAACATAGAATGCAGTGACAGTACCCACCCCCAAAGGTGCGGACTCCGGCCGCAAAACCTGAACGTATAGGGGAGGGTCTGGGTGGGCATTTACTGCGGTGGCGGCTCTGGAGCGGGACGAGGACCCCACTTCACCATAGTCTCGGCCCACTTCTGTGACACCTTAGGAGCGGCGACCCTCGTCACCGACCCTGGATTGGAGACCCTAGTAAAGGGCACCACTGGACTGAGGGACGCCTCTGGACTGACGGGCGCCTCTGGACTGACGGGCGCCTCTGGACTGACGGGCGCCTCTGGACTGAAGGGCGGCTCAGGCGGCTCCTGACTGAAGGGCGGCTCAGGCGGCTCCTGACTGAAGGGCGGCTCAGGCGGCTCCTGACTGAAGGGCGGCTCGGGCGGCTCTTGACTGAAGGGCGGCTCCTGACTGAAGGGCGGCTCAGGCGGCTCCTGACTGAAGGGCGGCTCAGGCGGCTCCTGACTGAAGGGCGGCTCAGGCAACTCAGGACAGACGGGCGGCTCAGGCGGCTCAGGACAGACGGGCGGCTCAGGCGGCTCAGGACAGACGGGCGGCTCAAGCGGCTCAGGACAGACGGGCGGCTCTGGCAGCTCAAGACAGACGGGAGCAGTTGTAGGGAGGAGACGGAGAGACAGCCTGGTGCATGGGGCTGCCACAGGACCCACCAGGCTGGAGAGACCTACAGGAGGCCTGGTGCTTGGAGGAGGCACCGGAAGGACCGGGCTATGGGGGAGCACTGGAGCTCTGGTGCGCAGCCTTGGCACCACTCCCCCAGGCTGGATGACTACTCTAGCCCGGACCCTCCAGAGTGCAGGCACAGGTCGAACCGGGCTGTGGGTGAGCACTGGAGATCTGGTGCATACTACGTGCACCTCCCCCTTAGGCTCAATTCCCACATTCGCCCGGCACGAGCGGAGCGCAGGCATAGGACGCACTGCACCCTCCCAGCGCCCCGGAGACACAGCACGCAGAGCCGGCGCAGGATACCCTGGACCAAAACGGCGTACCGGAGACCAGACACGCTGAGCAGGCACAATACGCCCTGGCTGGATGCCCACAGTCGCATGACACTTTCGGGGGGCTGTCCTATAGCGTACCGGGCTATGGGCGCGTACTGGCGACACCGTGCGCTTAACCGCATAACACGGTGTCTGACCAGTAACGCGCTGCTTACAATAAGCACGAGGAGTGGGCTCAGGTCTCCAACCTGACTCTGCCACACTCCCCTTGTGCCCCCCTCAATTTTTTGAGGGGGCTGCCTCTCGTACCTGTCGCGCTGCCGTGCTGCCTCCTCATATCGCCGCCGCTCAGCTTTCGCTGCCTCCAGCTCTGCCTTGGGGCGGCGATATTCCCCAGCCTGTGCCCAGGGTCCTTTACCGTCCAAAATCTCCTCCCATGTCCAGGAGTCCAGAACCTGCTGCTGCCCGATACCACGCTGCTTGGTCCTTGGTTGGTGGGTGATTCTGTAACGAATCTCGTCTGGTGCAGGAGAAGAGGACCAAAATGCAGCGTGGTATGTGTCGATGTCAATATTTAATGAATCAACTGAACACTGAAAATACAAAATAACAAGTGAAAGACAGAACTATTTCGTTTTCGTTTCTGTCTTTCACGTTGTTATTGTATTTTCTGCATTTTGGTCCTCTTCTCCTGCACCAGGCGAGATTCCTTACAAATACATGTAAAAAGAAATGTTTTAGCATTGGTCATTTTTATTTTTATCATTGGTCAGTAGGTGCCCAACATAACAACAGGTGGTGGTTTGTTGGACACAGTAGCTCAGATAGATAGAACCTGTCTACATTCCTGATTTCTGTAACTGTTAGCCTCCCTGTGTAATATTGACAGAAGCTCAGAACCACTTGTGTTTCAAACATGGTCCTGTTTTATCAATTGCTTTGCTGATCAATGGACAGTTCATTCATTACTGCTGTCAAAATATGTCACTTAAAGTTATGTATGTACTTCAAATGATTTTTGCAGTAAAGGATGGCGACACAACAATAATACACATTTACAATATGTTTACAGCCCCATTATTTATATATATATATATATACACTACATGGACAAAGTATGTGGTCAACTGCTCATTGAACATCTCATTTGTCACGTCTACTCCCGCCCCTCCCCTCCCCTCCAGTGTTCGACATCGCCAGTATACTAACCACCGGTCCTGGGATCCATCATTACGCACACCTGGCATCAATCATTACGCGCACCTGCACGTCGTCGTGAGGCACACCTGGACTCCATTACCTCACTTATTACCTCCCCTATATCTGGCACTCCCTTAGGTTCTTTCCCCAGTCAGTATTGTTCCTGTGTTTATGCGTAAACGATACTCTTGTCTCGTTCCATGTTTGTTGTTTTATTAAAAGTTTCACCTACACCTGCTTCTCGACTCTCAGCGTCTCCGTTACATCATTCCAAAATCATGAGCATTAATATGGAGTTGGTTCCCCCGTTGCTGCTTTAACAGCCTCCACTCTTCTGGGATTGCATTCCGCTACAGTAGATGTTGGAACATTGCTGCAGGACTTGCTTCCAGTCAGCCACGAGCATTCATGAGGTCAAGCACTGATGTTGGGCGATTAGGCCTGGCTCGCAGTTGGCGTTCCAATTCATCCCAAAGATATTCTATGGGGTTGAGGTCAGGGCTCTGTGCAGGCCAGTCAAGTTCTTCCACACCAATCTCGACAACCCATTAATGTATGAACCTCGCGTTGTGCACGGGGGCATTGTCATGCTGAAACAGGAAAGAGCCTTCCCCAAACTGTTGCTACAAAGTTGGAAGCACAGACTCTTCTAGAATGTCATTCTATGCTGTAGCGTTAAGATTTCCCTTCACTGGAACTAAGGGGCCTAGCCCAAACCATGAAAAACAGCCTCAGACCATTATCCCTCCTCCACCAAACTTTACAGCGAGCACTAGGTATTGGGGCAGATAGCGTTCTCCTGGCATGCGCTAAACCCAGATTCGTTCGTTGGACTGCGAGATAGTAAAGGTTGATTCATCACTCTAGAGAACGCTTTTCCACTGCTCCAGAGTCCAATGGTTTCGAGCTTGACACTACCCCAGCCAATGCTTTGCATTGCGCATGGTGATCCTGGGCCATGGAAAACCATTTCATGAAGCTCCCGACGAACAGTTCTTGTGCTGACGTTGCTTCCAGAGGCAGTTTGGAACTCAGTAGTGAGTGTTGCAACCGAGGACAGATGATTTTTACTCGCTACACTACGCTCTTCAGCACTCGGCTGTCCTGTTCTGTGAGCTTGTGGCTGAGCCGTTGTTGCTCCTAGACGTAACACTGTAACGAATGAAAAACAGTTGAGAAACACCTGCAAAATACAAAGTCATTAGACAAGTACAAAACTCTTAAGAGAAATGATAGACATATTTACAAATCTGAAATTGGATAGGTGCTCTAAACCCTTGAATACTAAACTTCAGCTACAAATGTCTTAAGTACACCGCTGTCCAACTCCAGTAAAAGAGCACACATGTCCTCATTTATAAATGGTTGTATAAATATTAAAACCGGTGAGAGAACTCACAGATTTGGATCAGAACATACATTTTAAGTATCGAAAGTGTGCGAAGTACCATGTTTACTGCGTGCATTTGTATTGGTATAAGTCGTTTGTCAGTTCCACATGGGCCAGCTTGCATTTCTCTGTGAGAGGTGCATTCCCAGAATCTGCCACTCTGCCATAAAGCACTGTGTTCCCAGGTAGTACCTTAGGGTTGGCGTGCATCTCACAGATGAGTGCAACGACCCACGCAGTAGTACACACCACCACACTCACTGCCACTTGCCTGCCACTTCATGAACCCAAAGGCTCTTAAGAGCCACCTAATAAATGTAAATAAGTGTGCGTGTGCGTGCGTGTGTGTGTGTGTCGGTAGGGGTCTGTCAAAACTATAAACTAAATAATCCTCTGGGAGGCGAACCCACCTCCAGCCATTACACTACAAACCCTGTTCTCAAAACACCGATTTCTTGAAGCGTTTGTTAAAAAAAATGTTTTTGTTTATTTCTCTTGCTTGGTTAAAATACAATAGTCTAAAACAGTTGATTTGTTGAAAACAGACACATTTAATCGTGTACATTGTCTTCAGAAAGTATTCCTACCCCTTGACTTTTCCACATTTTGTTGGGTTACAGCCTGAATTCTGAATGGATTAAATATATTTATTTTTTCACCCATCTGCACACAATACCCAATAATGACTAAGTGAAAACATGTTTTTAAAAATGTTTGCAAATTTATTGTAAATGCAATACAGAAATATTTAATTTACATAAGTATTCACACCCCTGAGTCAATACTTTGTCGAAGCACCTTTGGCAAAGATTACAGCTGCGAGTCTTTCTGGGTAAGTGTCTAAGATTTTTCCTCAATTGGATTTTGCCCATTATTCTTTTCAAAACTCTTCAAGCTCTGTCAAATTGGTTGTTAATTGTTACTGGAAAACCATTTTCAGGTCTTGCCATAGATTTTCAAGCAGATTTAAGTCAACTTTCATTCGGCCACTGTCTTCTTGGTAAACAACTACAGTGTAGATTTAGCCTGAGAATATGAGAATAACTTTTTTTATGCACGATGCGTTTAACAATGCAACAACCAATAATGGAACAGAAAACTTTGTAAATGATGTAATCAAAGGCAGATCTTGCATGTTTTAGTGAGTAAACACATCGTTTACTATTTGTTTGTGAATAGAGCGATTGTGTGATATGGAAATCCAGCGTAAGGTTTTGTGTGTGATGATAGTGTAAGCTTGCTCATGCTCTCCTTGCTCTCTTAAAGTAGTTGTGATACTGGTTCAATAGTTCACTATTCATGAGGACAAGGTGTTTGCACCTAATGTTGCCATGTCAAGTTTTCTACTGTGCAGCCAGTCAGTGAGTATTGTATCCTCGCCAGGGTCTGTACACACACTCACACTTAACGCATGGACACACATACATACATACATACACACACACACACACACACACACACACACACACACACACACACACACACACACACACACACACACACACACACACACACACACACACACACACACACACACACACACCCACACACACACACACGAACACAACACATATGTGCAGTACACCCACACATACTACACATGCTCACACATCCTGTCTCTGACACATGCAGTACACGTACAGTACCACTCTTTCAATGTTTTTTCTATATTTTTACTATTTTCTACATTATAGAATAATAGTGAAGACATCAAAACTATGAAATAACACATATAGAATCATGTAGTAACCAAAAAAGTGTTCAAAAAATCAAAATATATTTTATGTTTGAGATTCTTCAAGGTAGCCACCCTTTGCCTTGATGACAGCTTTGCACACGTTTGGCATTCTCTCAACCAGCTTCACGAGGTAGTCACCTGGAGGTTTGTCCAATCTTTTGTCTGGTACTGTACACAAACATATATTAATAAGACTGATCAGTGCATTGAGTCACTGTGAACACACAACCACAAAGTCTGATCAATTACAGCTGTAATGGTGTGCTGCCTGAGACACCCACAGAATGAGCATGTCAATTAGTACAAAGACTAAATGCACATGCTATCAGCCTAACCCCCCGCCACAAGCTCAGCGGTACCAGACATCAAGCTGTGTTTTAGTATTCTTTAACACTATTGAACTACTGTTAATGTATGTGCCATGCTATTCCATTCTCTATGTTGTTGGTATTCTTGAATACCATTTTAAAAGGGTGTGTTTTCTGTAGGTGGTGCTTAATCTATCTGTGAAGGAGTTTCTTATGTTTCCACACTTCAATGTCTCACTTTATAAGTGGATTACAATTGTGGAAGTGGCCAGAGATGTTTTATGTGGGCAATCCCATTTTTGGGACATTATCCTAATTTTAGCTGAGAGGTAAAAGCCTCCATTCACAGAACCTGTGGATAGTAGTTACAAATGGCCATGGGAGAGCTGGGTTGGACCTGGGAGTGAGGCAGTGGCAAACTGGTAATGAACCATAGATGGATTCCCCACTGGCCCAAAGCACTTTGGAGGGAGAGAGCTGTGATGAGAGTGCCACTGTGGGTGCTGGAGCACCGTTCCAATACTACTTTCATGATTTATCCTTCCTGCCTCCCAGTCCCTACCTCAAAGTAATCATTAATCAGACTGGATTGGCTAAAACTAAGATGTGGAATCTTTGATTTTCTCATCTCATTAGATCAGTGATCACTTCAAGAAAGGGAAGAGCAGCCTCCTGAGTGTTGCAGGGGTCTAAGACACTGCATCGCAGTGCTAGCCGTGCCACTAGAGATTCTGGGTTCGAGTCCAGGCTCTGTCGCAGCCGGCCACGACCGGGAGACCCATGGGGCGGCGCACAATTGGCACAGCGTCATCCGGGTTAGGGGAGGGTTTGGCTGGCAGGGATGTCCTTTTCCCATCGCACACTAGTGACTCCTGTGACTGGCCAGGTGCAGTGCACTCTGACACGGTTGCCAGGTGCACGGTGTTTCCTCCGACACATTGGTGCGGTTGGCTTCCTGGTTAAGTTGGCATTGTGTCAAGAAGCAGTGCTGCTTGTTTGGGATGTGTTTCGAGGGACGCACGGCTCTCGACCTTCGCCTCTCCCGAGTCCGTACGGGAGTTGCAGTGATGAGACAAGACTGTAACTACCAATTGGATACCACGAAAAAGGGGTAAAAAAAAAGAAACAATTTCTTTAAAGGGAAGAGCAATAATGTTTTTTACAAGTGCCCCCTTTAGAGGGCTAAGCTACAATAAACCAATCTAATGTTTCTTGCCGCAACCAAGTCTGCTCTGATTGATTTTCTTTGGTGGAACCATCCCACTGGGCACGAACTGGTTGAATCAACGTTGTTTCAATGTAATTTGTCATTGTGACATGGAATCAACGTGGAAAATACATTGGATTTGAAAAAAGTCAACAACGTAAACTTTTTCAGGTGGGTTAAATTTCAACCACATCACTATGTCACCATGTTAACCAAATTTCAACATAGACAAACATTGTATAAAATATGTTTAATTTGTATCTTTAAAACAACGTCAGACCTTCAACATTATGTCCACTATCAGAAAAAAAACTATAGGCTGGGCAGCACCTCCTACTGGAGAATTTATCTATCTACATCTTCCCTTTAGTCTCCCATCCAGGGTTTTAACCAAGCCCTGCTTAGCCACAGTATGATATTTGTCGGTGACTATTACCAATGTGCTATCGTGAGAATGATTGTTGAGAGATCTCCACTTAAAAACTAAATAGATTCACTGATTCACAATTCAATAGGTCAAGGGTTTCAAGCTCTGGATGATTTCAAATGGAATGGTATTATGTTTGGTTGATCAACACAACCAAATATCAACATTTGAAGGAGATGTATCCTATGCACGGATAGTTCCATCTGTGCCACTGACTTAGTCTGGCTTTAATTCCAGTTTGACTACAAATTATTTATAGGTTGGATTCACATCTCCATCTCAACCAAAAATCTTTGTTGTTTAAAGTGTTATTTTTTTGTTTAAAGTATTGTTATTTAAAGTGTATTTAAAGTGTAAATTGATTTAGTCCTATTCTTTAACTTTGGTTGAGATAAAATGTTGGTTTAGATGGAGAAGTGGATCCACTATATAAATAATGAATTTGTAGTCAAACTGGAACAAAAGCCAGACTAAGTAATGTAAGTAAGCAGATGGAACTGTTAAAACAGAAGATAAATCTCCTTCAAATGTTTTTTATTTTTTATGTTTATTTAACCTTTATTTAACTAGTTAAGAACACATTCTTATTTACAATGACGGCCTTTACAATTTTGATATTTGGTTGAGTTGACAACCAAACACAATTCAATATCACTTTTGAAATACAATAAATAGCCTGTTAACTTGTCGACAGGTTTACAAATGAAACAGTATGTTGGATTGACGTCTCCAGCACAAACAAAATAAAAGTAGAGAATGGGATTAATGCCAGTGACTCAGATGGAACTATCCAAGCTGAAGATACATCTCCTTTAAACGTTGATATTTGGTTGCATTGTCAACTTTTGCCATACAGTACAGTAAATACCTAAAGTTAAGGCTATCTTACAAACTATTGTAACATTCAACCTTAAAATGAGTAACACATCCATGGCCATATTTTGAGGTTACTGTAACTAGGCCTATACATTTCATCTTATGTAATCATATAAAACGGGCATGTTCAAGATAGCATGCATAGGTCGTTGCAGGTCTGTGGAGATCTTCACAATTGCTGTAATAATATGCACTGCATCTCAAACGGAATTGATCACTTGCACCATGTACTTTAAATATTATCTCAACTGCAATCCAGGTCATTTGCTTCTGCTATTAGATGAAGCACAGTGATAACACATTAAACGGTTGTATAAATAAAATACATCTGACATTGTATTCCCATTTGAACTTTGCTGTGGTTTTAAATGGTTGAAAGCATAGTGATAGCACATTGGAAACTCAACTAACTTTTGGCGGTATTTTTGAGTTGGTGATCATTGATCAACGTCTCAACCAAATATTACCCAATTATCCAGGTTGATACTATGTGGTGTATCCAGTGGGATTACTCTAGAGGAGCGGCACTGGCACGTGACTGGAAGCTCTATTATTTCGTTTCTTTTTGGGAAATATTCATTTTAAAATGGCAGCTTCCTTTCAAAAAGGCAAGAGTAAAATAAAATAGGAGAGAGAATGGGGGATTAGACATGTCTGTGTTTGTTTCTTCCCTTCTTTTGTGCTTGTGTAAGTGCATGTCCCTTAATAAAGCAACACGATGTTGCTGCTGAGCATTCACGTACCTCTGTTTTTATATGCAGGCCTGTGTGGGTGGGTGTGCACGTGCACAGATGAGCACTTGCTCTCCTTTGTTGGTTGTCAGTAATCTGGGATTACACATCCATTTGATGTTTTACGGACATTATGTAACTGCCGGGGAGAGCCTGTCTTTGTGCCCTGCCCTCTATATAAGAGGAGAGGAGAGAGAGTGATGTGTGGACGACGAAAGAGAGAGAGATATGGTTGCCCTCCTGGTGCCCTCTCTCTTCTCTGAGACTGTTTTCCTGACCATATGTTCAGTAGTCACACATTAAAGACACTCCATTGGAAGCTGAATGGTGATGGCTTTTCCCCTGATGGTGATTAGGGAGATATGTTCCTTGATTTGCAATGGCCGACCCCCTTTGAATGATTCAGAGCTATTTCAGACCTCACCAACTGCCGAAAAACACTAATTAACGTTGCCGAGAAAGAGAGACAGAGAGACAGAGACAGAGACAGAGACAGAGAGAGAGAGAGAGAGAGAGAGAGAGAGAGAGAGAGAGAGAGAGAGAGAGATCTGCTGGTATCTGCTGTATGACAGAAGAGCAGAACACAGAAACACAGTGGCTACATCAGGGCTGCCCAACCCTCTTCCTGGAGATCTACCGTCCTGTGGGTTTTCAGTCCAACCCTAATTTAACACACCTGATTCTACTAATTAGCTGTTCAACAAGACCTTAACTAGCTGAATCAGATATGCTAAATTAGGGTTGGACTGAAAACCTACAGGACAGTAGATCTCCAGGAAGAGGGTTGTGCAGCCCTCATCCATCATCTCCCTCCTTTCCATGTCCCAGTTGCATAGTGGCTGCAGAAACAGCGTCATATATGATAGGTGAAGTATGTTGCAGCGTGAACATTCGTGACTGAGGTATGTTTTTGTAGCTCACAGATGGCAGGCATAGAGATGGCCTCCACTAACACCAGGCCCTAAGTTGACATGTCCACTGCTTTCTCCTCTCTCCAGTAGTGGTGTGTGGGTAAAATCACTGGTGCAGCCAAGCCAGTAAAAACATCCATATTACAACCTATGTTTTGTGATAATTGCTTTGTTTGCTCTATAACCTGTTAGTTCATATGCCTTGACACCGTGATATATAGGCCTAAGGCAGAGACAATAAGATATCACAGTGGCAGAATATATTCAACCACACCTTTGTTTCATCACAAAACCGGAGATCAACCTCTGTCTGGTGAAGTCCACAAAGCATATTGCATGTAACAAACAGTTACAGTGGGGAGAACAAGTATTTGATACACTGCCGATTTTGCAGGTTTTCCTACTTACAAAGCATGTAGAGGTCTGTCATTTTTATCATAGGTACACTTCAACTGTGAGAGACGGAATCTAGAAAATCACGTTGTATGATTTTTAAATAATTAATTTGCATTTTATTGCATGACATAAGTATTTGATCACCTACCAACCAGTAAGAATTCCGGCTCTCACAGACCTGTTAGTTTTTCTTTAAGAAGCCCTCCTGTTCTCCACTCATTACCTGTATTAACTGCACCTGTTTGAACTCGTTACCTGTATAAAAGACACCTGTCCACACACTCAATCAAACAGATTCCAACCTCTCCACAATGGCCAAGACCAGAGAGCTGTGTAAGGACATCAGGGATAAAATTGTAGACCTGCACAAGGCTAGGATGGGCTACAGGACAATAGGCAAGCAGCTTGGTGAGAAGGAAACAACTGTTGGCGCAATTATTAGAAAATGGAAGAAGTTCAAGATGACGGTCAATCACCCTCGGTCTGGGGCTCCATGCAAGATTTCACCTCGTGGGGCATCAATGATCATGAGGAAGGTGAGGGATCAGCCCAGAACTACACGGCAGGACCTGGTCAATGACCTGAAGAGAGCTGGGACCACAGTCTCAAAGAAAACCATTAGTAACACACTACGCCGTCATGGATTAAAATCCTGCAGCGCACGCAAGGTCCCCCTGCTTAAGCCAGTGCATGTCCAGGCCCGTCTGAAGTTTGCCAATGACCATCTGGATGATCCAGAGGAGGAATGGGAGAAGGTCATGTGGTCTGATGAGACAAAAATAGAGCTTTTTGGTCTAACTCCACTCGCCGTGTTTGGAGGAAGAAGAAGTATGAGTACAACCCCAAGAACACCATCCCAACCGTGAAGCATGGAGGTGGAAACATCATTCTTTGGGGATGCTTTTCTGCAAAGGGGACAGGACGACTGCACCGTATTGAGGGGAGGATGGATGGGGCCATGTATCGCGAGATCTTGGCCAACAACCTCCTTCCCTCAGTAAGAGCATTGAAGATGGGTCGTGGCTGGGTCTTCCAGCATGACAACGACACGAAGCACACAGCCATGGCAACTAAGGAGTGGCTCCGTAAGAAGCATCTCAAGGTCCTGGAGTGGCCTAGCCAGTCTCCAGACCTGAACCCAATAGAAAATCTTTGGAGGGAGCTGAAAGTCCGTATTGCCCAGCGACAGCCCCGAAACCTGAAGGATCTGGAGAAGATCTGTAGGGAGGAGTGGGCCAAAATCCCTGCTGCAGTGTGTGCAAACCTAGTCAAGAACTACAGGAAACGTATGATCTCTGTAATTGCAAACAAAGGTTTCTGTACCAAATATTAAGTTCTGCTTTTCTGATGTATCAAATACTTATGTCATGCAATAAAATGCAAATTAATTACTTAAAAATCATACAATGTGATTTTCTGGATTTTTGTTTTAGATTCCGTCTCTCATAGTTGAAGTGTACCTATGATAAAAATTACAGACCTTTACATGCTTTGTAAGTAGGAAAACCTGCAAAATCGGCAGTGTATCAAATACTTGTTCTCCCCACTGTATATGACCTACAGCATGGTCAAGCAAGTTAATGTTTCCGACATTTCGGACTACTAAGCAGCTATTTATTTGGAACCACAGAGAGTTACTGCAAGTCGCAAAGTAAACAGGAGCTGCCTCCACTATTCCAGCACCATTTCAACTTGAACATTTCAACATCATCAAATCACCTACGCCAATGCTATCCTCCTCTCTTTCATGTTGACAAAACAGTCTTTGTCTCTGTCATACAGTACACGCTTTTATTTTTTGTTGTCCTAGGCTACCTGGATTAAGTGCTTGCTCACTAGCCTAACTTCCTTTCATGGGCAATGTCAGCTAGTTAACATTAGCCTTCTACATTTTCTAATTTTAGATAGCTAGCTAGCCACCAGAGGACAACAACACAATGGGATGCAACAATTAAAGTTGTTTTTGTCAATGATGTATTGCTCGTGATGTGATGTGATTGGAGTGAAGCCAAATCCAAACTGGCTTCCCTTGACACTTTTTTTTTGGTGCACCAGGACCATTCATAGTTAAGCTCACTCAGTTTAGCTCAACGCTAATTGGCTATTATTTTATAATTTTTTTTATCAAGGGAGGCCAAATGCTCGCTGGCTTCCCTTGCCTTCAATGCTACGGGCTGCAACAATGTCATACTCTTTATGACCATACAGCATCAGACAGATGGCCTACACATACAGAGACAGAGGGATGCTGTTTTATTCGCTGAGATGCTTTCTCCGATGAGATGCTTTCTCCGATGAGATACATTCAACCTCTTACGAATTGAAGGAAAATTATGAAACAGAGAGACAAAAGATAAATAATTTTATAGATTTTTTGTATTTTTTTCTTGTTCAAGTTTTTGGGGAAGTCTGGCTTCCCTTGGCATCCATGAATACACGCCACTGGCTCTCTTCCTCTTTCACACTCTTCCTTTCTCGGACTCTGTACCTCCTCTCACTCTCATTCGCTCACACATCTAGTTAACTCAGGATGTCAGCGCCAAACCAAGTTTCATTACCACAGATGCCATTCCATACAGAAAGTGGGGGGGGGTTACCTAGTCAGTTGTACAACTGAATGCCTTCAACTGAAATGTGTCTTCTGCAATTAACCTAACCTCTCTGAATCAGAGAGGTGCGGGGGGCTGCCTTAGTCGACCGCCTGGCACCACTGTTAACACTAACTGTAATACATTGACTATCAGTAAGAGAGAGGAAGATTTCTTGAAGAGGTTGCTACATTACTTGGTACAGTTGAAGTCGGAAGTTTACATACACCTTAGCCAAATACATTTAAACTCAGGTTTTCACAATTCCTGACATTTAATCCTAGTACAAATTCCCTGTTTTAGGTAAGTTAAGAATGTGAAATGTCAGAATAAAAGTAGAGAATTATTTATTTCCGCTTTTATTTCGTTCATCACATTCCCAGTGGGTCAGAAGTTTACATACACTCAATTAGTATTTGGTAGCATTGCCTTTAAATTGTTTAACTTCTGTCAAACGTTTCGGGTAGCATTCCACAAGCTTCCCACAATAAGTTGGGTGAACTTTGGACCATTCCTCCTGACAGAGCTGATGTAACCGAGTCAGGTTTGTAGGGGTCATTGCCCATTTGGAAGACCCATTTGCGACCAAGCTTTAACTTCCTGACTGATGTCTTGAGATGTGGCTTCAATATATCCACATAATTTTCCTTCCTCATGAAGCCATCTATTTTGTGATGTGCACCAGTTCCCTCCTGCAGCAAATAACCCCCACAACCAGATGCTGCCACTCCCGTGCTTCACGGTTGCAATGGTGTTCTTCGGCTTGCAAGCCTCCACCTTTTTCCTCCAAACATAACGATGGTCATTATGGCCAAACAGTTCTATTTTTGTTTCATCAGACCGGAGGACATTTCTCCAAAAAGTACGATCTTTGTCCCCATGTGCATTTGGAAACCGTAGTCTGGCTTTTTTATGGCGGTTTTGGAATAGTGGCTTCTTCCCTACTGAGCGGCCTTTCAGTTTTTTGTTTTGTACCTGTTTCCTCCAGCATCTTCACAAGGTCCTTTGCTGTTGTTCTGGGATTGGTTTGCACTTTTCCGTCCATCTCTAGGAGACAGAACGCGTCTCCTTCCTGAGCGGAATGACGGCTGCGTGGTCTCATAGTGTTTATACTTGCGTACTATTGTTTGTACAGATGAACGTGGTACCTTCAGGCATTTGGAAATTGCTCCCAAGGTCTTGGCTAATTTCTTTTGATTTTCCCATGATGTCAAGCAAAGAGGCACTGAGTTTGAAGGTAGGCCTTGAAATACATCCACAGGTACACCTGCAATTGACTCAAATTATCAATCAATTAGCCTACCGTCTGCTAAATGACTTAAATGTACCAGAAGCTTCTAAAGCCATGACATAATTTTCTGGCATTTTCCAAGCTGTTTGAAGGCACAGTCAACTTAGTGTATGTAAACTTCTGACCCACTGGAATTGTGATACTGTGAATTATAAGTGAAATAATATGTCTGTTAACAATTGTTGGAAAAATTACTTGTGTCATGCACAAAGTAGATTTTCTAACCGACTTGCCAAAACCATTGTTTGTTTACAAGAAATTTGTGGAGTGGTTGAAAAACTAGTTTTAATGACTCCAACCTAAGTGTATGTAAACTTCCGACTTCAGCTGTATTATAAGGAATTGCACCCTGTAGTGTATATTCTTGTTTGTGAGATAATGTGAAAATGCATGCATTTAAAATATTGTAAGCTGGAGCCTGTTTGGGTACCAAATGTAGTTCTGTAGGCAACAGAGACATTAAGATGTGGCAATGATCATCAGAGAGACCAGGGTCCTGTTTCCCAAAAGGCATCTTAAGGCTAAATTAATCTTAGAACCATAGGATCTTATTCTAACGATGAACTTAACCTTAAGATACTTTTGGGAAACCGGGCCCAGGGTAATAGAGCTCTGAAAAGCTGTGATAGGGAGAGAAATAGAGTCTAACTTCTTAAATGACAGCCTAGGGAATTATCAGCATTGGTCCAGTTTCCTAGAGGACCAGGACTCTTTGTCATGTGTCCACCCCCATACAGAGCCCTCTGTGTGGGAGTAAACACAGCCCGGCTCCCGGAGACATGAAAAGAGGATTGTACCTCACACACACACACACACACACACACACACACACACACACACACACACACACACACACACACACACACACACACACACACACACACACACACACACACACACTATGCTTGCATGCACACACACACACACACATACATACAATGGGGAGAACAAGTATTTGAAACACTGCCAATTTTGCAGGTTTTCCTACTTACAAAGCATGTAGAGGTCTGTAATTTGTATCATAGGTACACTTCAACTGTGAGAGACAGTTGAAACAAAAATCTAGAAAATCACATTGTATGATTTTTAAGTAATTAATTAGCATTTTATTGCATGACATAAGTATTTGATCACCTACCAACCAGTAAGAATTCCGGCTCTCACAGACCTGTTAGTTTTTCTTTAAGAAGCCCTCCTGTTCTCCACTCATTACCTGTATTAACTGCACCTGTTTGAACTCGTTACCTGTATAAAAGACACCTGTCCACACACTCAATCAAACAGACTCCAACCTCTCCACAATGGCCAAGACCAGAGAACTGTGTAAGGACATCAGGGCTAAAATTGTAGACCTGCACAAGGCTGGGATGGGCTACAGGCAAGCAGCTTGGTGAGAAGGCAACAACTGTTGGCGCAATTGTTAGAAGATGGAAGAAGTTCAAGATGACGGTCAATCACCCTCGGTCTGGGGCTCCATGCAAGATCTCACCTCTTGGGGCATCAATGATCATGAGGAAGGTGAGGGATCAGCCCAGAACTACACGGCAGGACCTGGTCAATGACCTCAAGAGAGCTGGGACCACAGTCTCAAAGAAAATCATTAGTAACACACTACGCCGTCATGGATTAAAATCCTGCAGCGCACGCAAGGTCCCCCTGCTCAAGCCAGCGCATGTCCAGGCCCGTCTGAAGTTTGCCAATGACCATCTGGATGATCCAGAGGAGGAATGGGAGAAGGTCATGTGGTCTGATGATTCAAAAATAGAGCTTTTTGGTCTAAACTCCACTCGCCGTGTTTGGAGGAAGAAGAAGGATGAGTACAACCCCAAGAACCCCATCCCAACCGTGAAGCATGGAGGTGGAAACATCATTCTTTGGGGATGCTTTTCTGCAAAGGGGACAGGACGACTGCACCGTATTGAGGGGAGGATGGATGGGGCCATGTATCGCGAGATCTTGGCCAACAACCTCCTTCCCTCAGTAAGAGCATTGAAGATGGGTCGTGGCTGGGTCTTCCAGCATGACAACGACCCGAAACACACAGCCAGGGCAACTAAGGAGTGGCTCCGTAAGAAGCATCTCAAGGTCCTGGAGTGGCCAAGCCAGTCTCCAGACCTGAACCCAATAGAAAATCTTTGGAGGGAGCTGAAAGTCCGTATTGCCCAGCGACAGCCCCGAAACCTGAAGGATCTGGAGAAGGTCTGTATGGAGGAGTGGGCCAAAATCCCTGCTGCAGTGTGTGCAAACCTGGTCAAGAACTACAGGAAACGTATGATCTCTGTAATTGCAAACAAAGGTTTCTGTACCAAATATTAAGTTCTGCTTTTCTGATGTATCAAATACTTATGTCATGCAATAAAATGCAAATTAATTACTTAAAAATCATACAATGTGATTTTCTGAATTTTTGGATTCAGTCTCTCACAGTTGAAGTGTACCTATGATAAAATTACAGACCTCTACATGCTTTGTAAGTAGGAAAACCTGCAAAATCGGCAGTGTATCAAATACTTCTTCTCCCCACTGTATGCACACATACGCACATACGACTAATGGGGACTCTGTTTCAGTGGGGGTCCGTCAGTCACAACCCACGCACATGCAGGCCCAGTGGGCTTCTGGGTCTGTGAGCATTGTCTTCTGGCCACGCTCGGGGTGCTAATGATGGGAGGAAATGTACTGTAACGTTAGATGAACAATAATGCATACACAGGACATGCTCACTTAAGCGATACAAGGCACGTGCCAGGCACAGACATACAGACCATGCTTAAACTCTTATGAACACACACACACACACACACACACACACACACACACACACACACACACACTGACAAAACATGACTTAATCCGCATTTAAGTATGTATAATATACTGTTCATGTTTGTACAAGACATTCATAATACATCCTACATTACATTGATGAGAGTTGTACTATACACATACATATTGTCATATTTGTGCCGTGAACCTGTAAAGAGCATGCCTTTTCAGGAGTCAGTGCTGGTTGTGGCCAGCTGGCTCAGTAAAACAATCATTCAAGGGAATATTCCATCCTGTGCCAGAGATGATTAGATTCATGCCATTAATGTGGTGCATTACATAAACCCTCAGCCTGATGTTAGCTGGCTTGGGGGCTTAGGGCCAATGGTGCTGCTTCATGAATGGATTGTAGTGGACAGTAAAACATGGGAGAGGACTTTAGTTAATGAGAAGAGACTAAGTTGTAAGTGGAACAGTCTAAACTCTCTGAGTTGCTTATACACTGTGGGAAGGTAGATGACTACATTTCTTTATCGTATTATGTAAAAGATTTAGGGAACTATGACTTTGCTATTAATCTAATGGGAGAACACAGCATCAAATGTCAAATAGCAACATGATCTCATGCACATACAGTGGGGAGAACAAGTATTTGATACACTGCCGATTTTGCAGGTTTTCCTACTTACAAAGCATGTAAAGGTCTGTAATTTTTATCATAGGTACACTTCAACTATGAGAGACGGAATCTAAAACAAAAATCCAGAAAATCACATTGTATGATTTTTAAGTAATTAATTTGCATTTTATTGCATGACATAAGTATTTGATACATCAGAAAAGCAGAACTTAATATTTGGTACAGAAACCTTTGTTTGCAATTACAGAGATCATACGTTTCCTGTAGTTCTTGACTAGGTTTGCACACACTGCAGCAGGGATTTTGGCCCACTCCTCCCTACAGATCTTCTCCAGATCCTTCAGGTTTCGGGGCTGTCGCTGGGCAATACGGACTTTCAGCTCCCTCCAAAGATTTTCTATTGGGTTCAGGTCTGGAGACTGGCTAGGCCACTCCAGGACCTTGAGATGCTTCTTACGGAGCCACTCCTTAGTTGCCATGGCTGTGTGTTTCGTGTCGTTGTCATGCTGGAAGACCCAGCCACGACCCATCTTCAATGCTCTTACTGAGGGAAGGAGGTTGTTGGCCAAGATCTCGCGATACATGGCCCCATCCATCCTCCCCTCAATACGGTGCAGTCGTCCTGTCCCCTTTGCAGAAAAGCATCCCCAAAGAATGATGTTTCCACCTCCATGCTTCACGGTTGGGATGGTGTTCTTGGGGTTGTACTCATACTTCTTCTTCCTCCAAACACGGCGAGTGGAGTTAGACCAAAAAGCTCTATTTTTGTCTCATCAGACCACATGACCTTCTCCCATTCCTCCTCTGGATCATCCAGATGGTCATTGGCAAACTTCAGACAGGCCTGGACATGCACTGGCTTAAGCAGGGGGACCTTGCGTGCGCTGCAGGATTTTAATCCATGACGGCGTAGTGTGTTACTAATGGTTTTCTTTGAGACTGTGGTCCCAGCTCTCTTCAGGTCATTGACCAGGTCCTGCCGTGTAGTTCTGGGCTGATCCCTCACCTTGCTCATGATCATTGATGCCCCACGAGGTGAAATCTTGCATGGAGCCCCAGACCGAGGGTGATTGACCGTCATCTTGAACTTCTTCCATTTTCTAATAATTGCGCCAACAGTTGTTTCCTTCTCACCAAGCTGCTTGCCTATTGTCCTGTAGCCCATCCCAGCCTTGTGCAGGTCTACAATTTTATCCCTGATGTCCTTACACAGCTCTCTGGTCTTGGCCATTGTGGAGAGGTTGGAATCTGTTTGATTGAGTGTGTGGACAGGTGTCTTTTATACAGGTAACGAGTTCAAACAGGTGCAGTTAATACAGGTAATGAGTGGAGAACAGGAGGGCTTCTAAAAGAAAAACTAACAGGTCTGTGAGAGCCGGAATTCTTACTGGTTGGTAGGTGATCAAATACTTATGTCATGCAATAAAATGCAAATTAATTATTTAAAAATCATACAATGTGATTTTCTGGATTTTTGTTTTAGATTCCGTCTCTCACAGTTGAAGTGTACCTATGATCAAAATTACAGACCTCTACATGCTTTGTAAGTAGGAAAACCTGCAAAATCTGCAGTGTATCAAATACTTGTTCTCCCCACTGTATATAGTGTATATGCTGTACCCAAGGGTTTGGAATATGGAGTGTTCTCTTCCTGGTCATCTAATGTTTGGAGTGTGCCTGTTTGCTCTGTGTCTGTTCATCAATAAAAGGCTGGCAGAAGAGGCATGTGTTAAAACTGACAGTGTGCCAAACTCCAGTCAGAACACTGATCTTTTCCTTAGTAATTCCCTGGTATTAGTGTGTTGGTGTGTGTAGTTTCTGGACTGCTGCCATGGCTGGCCGGCCTCTCAGTCTGACAGGCATCTATAGAGAACCCTAAGGGTTTTTCCTCACTGTCTTAGGAGGAAGAGAATATTACATAGACACACCCATCTATTTATGTATGCACAATATCTCTGTGAGTATCTTTTCTTTCGCATCCGGGATGTACAAACCAATCAATCCTAAGATTGTACTAAGTGTCAATCTTAAAAATATTACAAATATTTACACACAGGCATGTGCCTGATTTCTTGTACTGACTTCGCAGTTAATTTAATTAGAGGACACTGACTTAAATAAAGAAATAAAGTATGCTCAATGCTCAGCTTCGTTTTGTCTTTTACTCCACTCTGAAATGGAGGTAGTGAACATTGCACGGGTGCAAGCGTTTAGTAAATCTAGGCCCATGGTTGATGGATTCTAATGTAAACCAATACAATTAAATGCTTCATTAAGCACATGTGATTCCTGCGGGAATTCACTCTTGAGACGGACCATACAGTATGGAAACTGTAGACACACAGACCATTATAGCGCCTATTCTCACCCACACTTTTTGCATAATTTCTTTGAACAATAAAATGTCCATTAGTGAAGATATGATCAATACAAATGGATGTCACAGATCCAACACTATTGTTATACACTGTAGTTGGTTGAGTTATAACCTGGGTTACAGGCATTAGTCACAGTTAGAAGCTTCCTCTTGAGAGGAGAACTAGATGATAACCAGTCAATGTTCAGGTCACCAAGAAAATGTATTCTTTATTAGTGTCTAACATCAGACACATATACTCCAGATACTGACAGTTTGCACTTGGTGGCCTATAGCATTACCTTAAAAGAAGAGGCTTCCGATGAGGCATGTGAACCTGCAACCACAGCACTTATTTTAACTTTTATTTAGGGAAGCCCAATTGAGACCAGGGTCTCATTCGCAATGGTGCCCTGAGTGCACACATAATCACAATCAAAGAAAATTAACATTCCAAATAAAATAAGAAGAATAAAGATACAAATAAACTACTAGGTTTACAATATTACAATTTCAACAATTAAACCAATTACAATTAATCAAAATAAGTACAATCCTAAATTAATGAATTTATCACCAGAGTCCTGAATGGCCCTAGTGGCACCAGAGAATCAAGACGCAAGGTATTTTGCAGGTTAATCCAGCAATGGGGAGCAATAAAACTCAAGGTGTCAAGGCTCTGGAGAAGACCCAGACACTTTCGAAGTAACAAAAGTTTACTACAAAAACAGGGGTGCAGGCAAACGACATGTCAAGGGCATGCAGACGTCAGTAGTCCAGAGCAGAGTCCGAAAGGTACAGAACGGCAGGCAGGCTCAGGGTCAGGGCAGGCATAGGTCAGAAATCCAGGGTGGTGTGACAAGGTACAGAACGACAGCCAGGCTCAGCGTCAAGCAAGGCAGAATGGTGAAAAGCTGGAAAACAGAAACTAGAGACAGAAAGGAGCGCGGAGAAAAACACTGGTAGGCTTGACGAAACAAAACAAACTGGCAACAGACAAACAGAGAACACAGGTATAAATACACTGGGGAAAATTAGGAAGATGGGTGACATCTGTAGAGGGTGGAGACAAGCACAAAGACAGCTGAAACAGATCAGGGTGTGACAAAAGGAGGATTTACCTAAATTGGTCAAGACCAGAGGGACCTCAAGAGTTAACCAACCCTGCGAGCGGGTTTGGTAGCTCATTCTTTTATACTTCAGCAAAAAAAGTATGTAAGTCGGTAGCTTGTGTAGTAGAGCTTTGTAAACATAAAGGGGTAATGAAGGGATCTACAGGACTTTATTGAGTACCAGCCAACCTTTTAATAGAGGATACAGTGGTGAGTATTAAAACTGTCACCTGTGATAAAGTGAAGGGCGTTATGCTAGACGACATCCACTTCATTTGTCATGAGATCCTCTCTGACCTTTACAGGAATATGCCTCTGAATATATACAGTAACACCTCCCCTGCAGACATTCCTGTCTCAGAAATTGCTAATATATTAATATTATCTAAGATTAGCAAATTACTAATCTCATTAACTTTGTTTCTGAGGCTACATACATTTATATGAGCTAACTTTAACCCTTTCTTTGGTAGCGTATCTAAAACTGAACTCATTGATAATAGGTTTTATTTGGAGTGTGTGAGTAGAGCTCACCAGATCTCAGAAAAACGTTGAGATTCTCTACATGTTGGATGGTGGATAAATGAGGATGGCTACTGTACAGATTCAATTGAATGTTTGTCACTTCCATAACTATAATCTGTGCTATAATCATTACCCTCATTTCAGGGTTTTAGTATAGCCCTCGGCAGAGAGGCTAGCAGTGGAAAGGTCATGTTAAACTCTGAACCTTGACCCCATTAAGGGTAATCACTACATGGCTTCCTGGAGTTGCCTGTGACATGGTGACCACGGTAAAAGTAACTTGGGACAGCTGTGGGAGGGGACAGATGGGGGAGGAGGTCCAGGGGTGGGTTGGTGGGCGTGGCTTTAGACATTAGTGTCATAGACAGAAGAGAAACCGAGACACACTGCTCCCTCATTTTTTCTGATCGGGGCGGGGCCAATCTGCTCTACTTATTGCCTGCTTGTTTGTCTTGTGTAGAGGACAAAGGAGAGAGAACACATGAGGGGAGCATTGATAATACATTTGAATGAATTACAGTATCTTGTTCCTTGACAAAATGATGACAGAACGGTTGGCTACCCTCCCCTCTCTTCCTCTTAACATGTTGCAAGTGTGTGGTAAAGACTTTGATAAATGATGGACGTCGTTTGGGTGATTATCCTCAGTCAACATCACATTCCTAGATAGGACCTAAAAGTTTCATTATGGCTGTACTGCCTTGTGTCACCTCGTCTATGCTGCATCACTTTCTCTATCCTCCCAGTTAGACCTGCTCTCTTGTCTATCTCTGCTCCTACCAGCCTGTGTGTTTAGCTTGGGATGGAGAGAGGCTGGGCAGTTTATTAGGTACACCCATCTAGTACTGGGTCGGACCCCCATTTGACTCCAGAACAGCCTGAATTATTTTGGGTATGGAAACGTTGCTCAATTGGTATCAAAGGACCTAACGTGTGCCAGGGAAATGCTCCCCACACCATTACACCACCGCCACCGGCCTGTACCGTTTACACCAGGCAGGATGGTGCCATGGACTCATGCTGCTTACGCCAAATCCTGACTACCATCAGCATGACGCAACAGGAACCGGGATTCATCAGACCAGGTGATGTTTTTCCACTCCTCAGTTGTTCAGTGTTGGTGATCGCGTTCCCACTGGAGCCACTTGTTCTTGTTTTTAGCTAATAGGAGTGGAACCCGGTGTGGTCGTCTGCTTCAGTAGCCCATCCGAGACACGGACTGACTGACGAGTTGTGCGTTCCCCAATGCCGTTATGCACTCCCTGTTGTACTGCACTGTTATTTGCTTGTTTGTGGCCTGTCTGTTAGCTTGCAAGATTCTTGCCATGAACGGTCCTTGGACCTCTCATCAACGAGCTGTTTTTGCCCAAAGGACTGCTGCTGACTGGATGTTTTTTGTTTGTCGCACCATTCTCGGTAAACCCTAGACACTGTCGTGTGTGATAAGCTCAGGAGGCCAGCCGTTTCTGAGATACTGGAACTGGCGTGCCTGGCACCAACGATCATACCACGCTCATAGTCGCTTAGGTCACTCATTTTGCCCATTCTAATGTTCAATCTAACAGTAACTGTATGCCTCTATGCCTGTCTGCCTACTTTATATAGCAAGCCAGGTTCACATGACTCACTGTCTGTCTGTAGGAATGAACCATTTTCATGAACGGGGTGGTATAACTAATAAACTGAGTGTACATTTGCACAAGTGACTTGTGCAGTATTACTGTGGCAACATCAGTCCAAACTCATTTCCTATCTATATTTGAACATCTTTAATACCCAATCATTT
This sequence comes from Salvelinus alpinus, assembly GCF_045679555.1. Lineage (NCBI taxonomy): Eukaryota > Metazoa > Chordata > Actinopteri > Salmoniformes > Salmonidae > Salvelinus > Salvelinus alpinus. The sequence goes on from NC_092097.1 coordinate 19,130,765, forward strand.
ATTTATAGCCTATATATCAGTCCTATGCAATATGCAATAAACCTCATTGTTACTGTCAGTTAAGAGACCCCAGTTTTTAAAATGTTGGCGAGGGCTGTAATCCAGAATTAAGGTGGCATTTTTTTTGTCATAAAAGCACTGAAGTTTACAAATAAAGATGTGGATGGGTCGTTCCATGAAATGAGTAACCTTTGCATCCCTTTGATATTTCAAGTAGAAATTGTGCAGCAATATTGCATTTTAAAAGCCTGTTCAATTAAGTGCCCTTCAATATAGACCACATGGAGAATTCAATAAATTCTATTTTTTTAATATGAATAAACACTTGCTAATGTGGCAAAAATCTGCATTTGAAATCCTATGACACAGGATGATTTTAACCCCAAAATTTCTCCCAAGTTTTCACGATGATTGTAAAGCCCTAGTTATTTTGTTGCTTTGACAAAGACATTTCTGAAGATTATTATTTATTTAATGCAGTGGTGTAAAGTACATAACAAAAAATACTTAAAGTACTACTTAAGTATTTTTGGGGGGTATCTGTACTTTACTTGACTATTTATATTTTTTACAACTTTTACTTCAATACATTCCTAAAGAAAATAATGTACTATTTACTCCATACATTTTCCCTGACACCCAAAAGTACTATTTACATTTTGAATGCTTAGCAGGACAGGAAAATGGTCAAATTCATGCACTTATCAAGTGAACATCCCTGGTCTTCCCTACTGCCTCTGATCTGACGGACTCACTAAAGACACGCTTCGTTTTGTAAATTATGTCTGAGTGTCCCCCTGGCTATTTGTAAATAAAAATAAAATGGCCACATCTTGTTTGCTTAATATCAGGAATATGAAATGATTTATACTTTTACTTTTGATACTTAAGTATATTTTAGCAATTACAAATTACTTTCTATACATACGTATATTTAAAACAAAATCATTTTAGACTCTTACTCAAGTAGTATTTTACTGGGTGACTTTCACTTTTGCTTGAGTCATTTTCTATTAGTGTATCTTTACTTTTACCCAAGTATAACAATTGGGTACTTTTTCCACCACTTATTTATGTTATTAGTGATTCCTTTTAAGGTTAAAAAAAACCTGTCCCTTATTTTAAGTTCAACAATGTTAAGTGAACTAAAATCTTGTTTTAATGTGGTGAAACTATTCCTTTAAAACATTTTTGAAAATAAACATCTAATAGTCAAATCATAGTGTTAAAGCAGGTGAGCTGGATCTACTCTTTTTGGCAATATTCTGGTGTTTTGTGGTAGAAACCTAAGCGGGTCGAGCATAACATGTCAACCCTGTTACCTACAGCTAGGTTGACTAGAAATGTGCTTCCATTTCCACTGTCACAAGGGGATTTTTGTTTGATTTAAGATGCAATTGTCAACCCTGCTACTTTATTTGGCACTTAACAGGCATTTACTATGGTATGTTTTTTATTTATTTAACTTCTTGTGATGGAAAATGTGTTTTTTATTAAGTTGCCAATGTGCCCTTTATGACAGAATGTAACCATTTGGTAAAATCAGAAATTTTTTTCTTACAAAGTTACACATCTTAAAAGGCATCGAATTGGTGGAACGACACGGATGTTAAATACGGCATGAGATGGAACCAGGAAATGTGTAATTGGTAACGGGAGGACTGAGATATGAGTGCTGGGACCGGGGCTGCGCAGGGCAGTTAAATTATTTGTGTGTTGAGGATGTTAGAGGAAAACACGGTTTAAACGGGAGGCCATGTTTCAATTTAGCACTGAAGAAGAAAGATCTATGCATGCAAAGAGGATCCAAAAAGAGGAGTTGTGTTAAGTGAAGAAAGACAAATTTTTTTTTACTGTATATTCAACATTGATATGAACTTATTCATTTTATAAGGGGACTGTGACAATAAATGTTTGAAGTGAAGTAATATGAAACCTATGAGCTAACTTAATGTTACCATGATTCCTAATACTCTGTTGTTTCCCTCTATATTGTCTGTCTGTCTGTCTGTCTGTCTGTCTGTCTGTCTGTCTGTCTGTCTGTCTGTCTGTCTGTCTGTCTGTCTGTCTGTCTGTCTGTCTGTCTGTCTCCTCTCTCAGATCAGTAAGCAGCAGTTACAGACAGTGAAGGAGCGTTTCCAGGCTTTCCTCAGTGGTGACACCCAGATAGTGGCAGACGAGGCCTTCATCAATGCAGTCCAGAGCTACTATGATGTGAGGCCCTACTCTCTCTCTCTCTCTCTCTCGGTGTGTGTGTGTGTGTGTGTGTGTGTGTGTGTGTGTGTGTGTGTGTGTGTGTGTGTGTGTGTGTGTGTGTGTGTGTGTGTGTGTGTGTGTGTGTGTGTGTGTGTGTGTGTGTGTGTGTGTGTGTGTGTGTGTGTGTGTGTGTGTGTGTGTGTGGGTCTGTATTGTTGGATTGTGTTATCTGTTGATTTGTATTCACCAATGATTATTCTGCAGTTTTAAATAGTCCTCTGCGGACGAACCAAATCGTCTGGATGTTTGAGGAGATGACTCACCTTTGGTCTGGTAAATGATGTGGAACACACAGACAGCTGCTTCCCTCAGGCAGTCTTATTAATGTTTTCCCCCTGCATCTGACAGATTCAAATGAATTGGACTTCCCAAAATAGGCCTCTAAAATATTAATAGTTCAGACAGAGGCTATGTGAGGTGCTAAGCTGAATCCTTGGACATCTTGTGCTCCAGAAAAGTAGCTTTGAGTATGCCTATCCGGGGCCTACCGAGTGGCGCAGCGGTCTAAGGCATCGCAGCGTCTGTGTTGCAGCTGACTGCGACCGGGAAACCCATGAGGTGGTGCACAATTGGCCCAGCGTCGTCTGGGTTAGGTAGGAGGTTTGGCCGGCCGGGATGTCCTTGTCCCAACGCACTCTAGCGACTCCTTGTGGTGGGCCGGTTGCATGCACTCTGGCTTCGGTCGCCAGTTGTACAGTGTTTCCTCTGACACATTGGTGCGGCTGGCTTCCGGGTTAAGCGAGCAGTGTGTCAAGAAGCACTGCGGCTTAGCCGGTTTGTGTTTCGGAGGATGCATGGCTCTCGACCTTCACCTCTCCCGAGTCCGTACAGGAGTTGCAGCGATGGGCCATAACTGTAACTACCAATTGGATAACATGAAATTGGGGAGAAAAAGGGGTGAAAAGTACCCAAAAAATAAATACAAGAATATGACTATCCATCCCTTTCAATATGTCTGCCTTGACAACTCTGAAATCACAGAAGAACGATGTTCGAAACACTATCTCAAAGCTTCCAAACAGTTACAGAAAATGAGACAAAAGTAAATGAGATTTGCTCTGCCTGCAGAATTAATTGATACAACACTTCAATCAGCCTAAATTTGTGAATTGAAATGCTTCATTACTCAACACCCAGCTAAAGCTGGTTTTCCAATTCAATTAAAGCCCAATGCTCTTACTGACTGTGTTCTGGATGCTTACACACTCCCCACATCCCCACCTGCCCTAGAGCCTGGAGGAAACCTGGGTGCTCTTCCTTGGCAGAATTTAGGATTAAGCTACATTAAAAAAAATTATTCTAGCCAACATTTCAATTTTATTGTTTATATCAGCAGTTCTATCTTCAACACTCCCATTTGTGCAATGTTCCCTTCTTTTTGGCCCACTGAGAGCACTGCTGCTGTTTCAGAAAAGTTGCAAGTGCCCGAGGATGATACATGTCTGTGTATCTGTATGTCCATCCAGCCTCAGAGGCGATGGCCCTCAGTCTTCACCCTGCGTTAGGCACTGATTGGGAACAGGGAGCCTGTCACCGTGAACCATAAGGAGGCTGCATGGTAGAGAGAGGGCCAACATCTGAGTCAGCCAGACATATGGGTCCCTCTCTCTTTCTCTTTCCCTAAACCACACCCCTTGGCATGGAAAATTGCTTTGTGAGAATTGTGGGAAAATAAATGTGCAGTTTGGGATTGAACAGATAAGCACAACAATGCCAGATTTAATTGAAACTACAATCATTTATTTTCCTCTGCACCTTCATCATGAAGACAGAAAGACCAAGCTGTAGCAAATCCTCAAAGAGAAGCAGTACTTTAGACATTTCACTTCCCTCCAGAAGCAAAGACATGTCAGGCTGCCACCAGGGCTTCTTTACGCAGATGCAGGGGAGAATGTCTCACAGAAAATAATGGGCAATTTCCAATTCAGAAATTGAGTTGAAATAAAATTCATCCCAACCTCACAACCAAACTGTATGTTCTTCCTGTATGTTCTTCCTGACTTTTTAATACTTAAACCACATGCTTAATCCCCCATCTCTGCTCTTAACTGTGACCACAGATATTCCTGAAGAGTGACCGTGTGTCCCGGATGGTCCAGAGCGGAGGCTGCTCGGCCAGTGACTCGCGGGAGGTTTTCAAGAAGCACATTGAGAAGCGTGTCCGTAGCCTGCCGGAGATCGACGGCCTAAGTAAGGAGACAGTGCTCAGCTCCTGGATGGCCAAGTTTGACACAATCTACCGCGGAGAGGATGACCCCAGGAAGCACCAGCAGCGGATGACGGCCAGTGCAGCCTCAGAGCTCATCCTCAGTAAGGACCAGCTCTACGAGATGTTCCAGTCCATCCTGGGCATCAAGAAGTTTGAGCACCAGCTCCTCTACAATGCCTGCCAGGTGAGATAAGAGCTTCCTCTCATGTCCTTTACCAGACATTTGTCTTAACACTAACACTTTCACTGATGGAGATTTCTCAGTTTCACTCCTTTCTCTAGGTCTGAGAGGTGACTTGAGGTGCAGTGTCAACTTTTAACACCTTTTTGATGCTTTGATTTGAGGCTTGCTTCCGATTAAATTCTAATGGGTTGAAATGGTAAAAGTGTGCTGTGAAATCAGCCTTACTTTAAACCCCTGGAAAATCCATCCACTTTCCAGGGTTATTAGATGAATAGGCACCTGTAACAGAAAAGCACAGTTTAGTGTGGGATTGAATACTCTTTAATCCAAGCAGGAAAGAGGACTGGAATGAATACTGCAAAAAAATATGACCATTGTGAGATGGAGAAATAGTGTGGGTGGTGTGAAGGGCACTATGGAGGCAGAACAATAGATGAGTGTGACTACCAAGGTACTGTGCTAACGGCAATCATATTGTATCATAGAGAATGGAATGGATAGCTATTGATCATTATTGAATGGAGAGGGTGGGCTGAGAAGTAGGCAGCCAGAATAATAGGACGATGGTGGCCTTTAAAGAGGGGGTTCACATGTCAGTCATACTGGGTTCAATGGAAGGTGTAGTGAGCCCTTCAGGATGTCTTAAGTCATCATCCAGGCTTTTGTCTGTCCAGGATTCAGTTGCCACACACACAGGACGCTGGCCAAGGACGGCAGGTAGCCTTGCAGTTAAGAGCATTGGGACATTAACCAAAAGGTTGCTGGTTTGAATCCCCAAGCCTACTAGGTGACAAATCTGTAGATGTGTCATTGAGCAATGCACTTAACCCTAATTGCTCCTGTTAATCAAGTCAAATCAATTTGTATTTGTCACATGCGCCGAATACAACAGGTGTAGTAGACCTTACCGTGAAATGTTTACTTACAAGCCTACAATGCAGTTCAAGAAATAGTTAAGAAAATATTTACTAAATAAACTAAAGTAAAAAATAAAATAAAAAGTAACACGATAAATAACAATAACTAGGCTATACAGGGGGTACAGGTACGGAGTCAATGTGCGGAGGTACAGGTTTGTCGAGGTAATTTGTACATGTAGGTAGGGGTAAAGTGACTATGCATAGATAAAGTAAATAGTCCGGGTGGCCATTTTATTAATTGTTCAGCAGTCTTATGGCTTGGGGCCTTTTGGACCTAGACCTGGTGCTACGGTATCGCTTGCCGTGCGGTAGCAGAGAGAACAGTCCATGACTTGGGTGACTGGACATTTTGGACCTTTTTCTGTCACCGCCTAGTATATAGGTCATGGATGGCAGGAGCTTGGCCCCGTTGATGTACTGGGCCGTACGCACTACCCTCTGTAGCGCCTTACGGTCAAATGCTGAGCAGTTGCTATACCAGGCAGTGATGCAACCAGTCAGGATGCTCTTGATGGTGCAGCTGTAAAAAAAAAAAAAAAAAGAGGATCTGGGGACCCATGCCAAATCCTTTCAGTGTCCTGAGGGGGAAAAGTTGTTGTCGTGCCCTCTTCAGGACTGTCTTGGTGTGTTTGGACTAGAGGTCGACCGATTATGATTTTTCAACGCCGATACCGATTTATTGGAGGACCAAAAAAAGCCGATACCGATTAATCGGCCGATTTTTATTTATTTATTTGTAATAATGACAATTACAACAATACTGAATGAACACTTATTTTAACTTAATATAATACATCAATAAAATCTATTTAGCCTCAAATAAATAATGAAATATGTTAAATTTGGTTTAAATAATGCAAAAAAAGTGTTGGAGAAGAAAGTAAAAGTGCAATATGTGCCATGTTAGAAAGCTAACGTTTAAGTTCCTTGCTCAGAACATGAGAACATATGAAAGCTGGTGGTTCCTTTTAACATGAGTCTTCAATATTCCCTGGTAAGAAGTTTAAGGTTGTAGTTATTGTAGGAATTATAGGACTATTTCTCTCTGTACGATTTGTATTTCATATACATTTGACTATTGGATGTTCTTATAGGCACTTTAGTATTGCCAGTGTAACAGTATAGCTTCCATCCCTCTCCTCGCCACTACCTGGGCTCGAACCAGAAACACATCGACAACAGCCACCCTCGTAGCAGCGTTACCCATGCAGAGCAAGGGGAACAACTACTCCAAGTCTCAGAGCGAGTGACGTTTGAAACGCTATTAGCGCGCACCCCGCTAACTAGCTTGCCATTTCACATCGGTTTCACCAGCCTAATCTCGGGAATTGATAGGCTTGAAGTCATAAACAGCGCAATGCTTGAAGCATTGCGAAGAGCTGCTGGCAAAATGCACGAAAGTGCTGTTTGAATGAATGCTTACGAGCCTGCTGGTGCTTACCATCGCTCAGTCTGACTGCTCTATCAAATCATAGACTTAATTATAACATAATAACACATAGAAATACGAGCCTTAGGTCATTAATATGGTCGAATCCGGAAACTATCATCTCGAAAACAAAACGTTTATTAGTTTCAGTGAATTACGGAACCGTTACGTATTTTATCTAACGGGTGGCATCCCTAAGTCTAAATATTCCTGTCACATTGCACAACCTTCAATGTTATGTCATAATTACGTAAAATTCTGGCAAATCAGTTCGCAATGAGCCAGGCGGCCCAAACTGTTGCATATACCCTGACTCTGCGTGCAATGAACGCAAGAGAAGTGACACAATTTCACCTGGTTAATATTGCCTGGCAACATGGATTTCTTTTAGCTAAATATGCATGTTTAAAAATATATACTTCTGTGTATTGATTTTAAGAAAGGCATTGATGTTTATGGTTAGGTACACGTTGGAGCAACGACAGTCCTCTTTCGCGAATGCGCACCGCATCGATTATATTCAACGCAGGACACGCTAGATAAACTAGTAATATCATCAACCATGTGTAGTTATAACTAGTGATTATGATTGATTGATTGTTTTTTATAAGATAAGTTTAATGCTAGCTAGCAACTTACCTTAGCTTCTTACTGCATTCGCGTAACAGGCAGGCTCCTCGTGAGGCAGGTGGTTAGAGCGTTGGACTAGTTAACCGTAAGGTTGCAAGATTGAATCCCTGAGCTGACAAGGTAAAAATCTGTCGTTCTGCCCCTGAACAAGGCAGTTAACACACCGTTCCTAGGCCGTCATTGAAAATAAGAATGTGTTCTTAACTGACTTGCCTAGTTAAATAAAGGTGTAAAAAATAGGTAACCTGCCTAAATGATTACCGCCCTGTAGCACTCACATCTGTGGCCATAAAAAGCTTTGAAAGGCTGGTCATGGCTCACATCAACACCATCATCCCGCAGTGGAGGCTCCTCATAGGAGGAAAGGGAGGAACTTCCTCCTCAGTGAATTTTATAAAAGTAAAATTGTGAAACATTAAAAGTTATCCTTTTTAGATAAAACTATACTAAATATATTCACGTCACCAAAAATGGATTAAAAGCACACTGTTTTGCAATGAAGTTTTACAGTAGCCTCAGTAGTACTCTGTAGGGTAGCAACATGGTGTAGCCGGAAGAAAGCTAGCTTATGTCCTCCTCTGGGTACATTGACTTTAATACAAAACCTAGGAGGCTCATGGTTCTCACCCTTTTCCATAGACTTATACAGTAATTGTGACAACTTCCTGGGGACATCCTCCAACCTATCAGAGCTCTTGTAGCATGAACTGACATGTTGTCATCCCAATCAAAGGAGCAGAGAATGACTCTAGTACTGGAAGCATAAGCTACAGCTAGCTAGCACTGCAGTGAATAAAATGTGGTGAGTAGTTGACTCAAAGAGAGAGCAAGGCAATAAATGAATTTCTTCCAAAATTAATAAGCAAGATATAGAGAGAGCTCTATATTTCATAGTATATTTTTTAAAACTTTCACTTACTTAGCTAGCATCGAATGCAGCTAGCTATTTTAGCATACTCAAACACCCGGCTCAAACAGAAAGGGATGCTATGTTAGCTAGATAGCTATGGCTATCCAACCCTGGAACTCTTCCAAGTCAAGGTAAGCTTTTGGTTTTATAAATGTATTTTCACCCGGGCCCGCCGGTGTAACAGCTAATCTGCTTGCTGCTGACTATACACTGTACTACATGATTGTAGCGGGTTTACTAATGTGTTAGTTCTATTAGCTATGTTGACTATGATGTGACAACAATGTAGGCTGTGTTGTAGTGGTTCGTGGTCATGATATGACGGTTTGGCTTGGAAAGGTTTTTTCACCTGGTCACAGACAGCTGATATGTTGTGCACAAGTCCACAAGCGAAGGGAAAAGTTGAGAGGAGGAGAGCGCGTAGATAGATGTGAGAAGGAATTATATATATATAACAAACTGTTTGTATGTGGCTGTTATGAAAGTGAACTGTGTGGGCATGATCAGGGGTGTATTCATTGCACTGATACTGTTGAAAAACGTTTCTCAAACGGAAGTGGGGATAAATATACCTGAATTTGTGCGATAGAAACTCTTGTTAGACTTAAGATTACACCCTAGATCAGCTAGATGCAGGCAAGAGTGTGCAAGACAGTATTGAATGTGTCACTGTCACCTTGATTACTCAAAATGATCTTGATCTGTCAACCTACGTTGTAAACTTTGCTTCCTAGACTAGGTTGTAGCAACCTCATGATGGGTACAGGGAAAATGTGAGTATCATGTAGTAACCTAAGCCTATCGCTGTTACATTGAACTGGGTGAAAGGAGTATGAATGACAGTCATCCAATATGCTGCAATAGAAATAAGGCCATGTTAATCCTCCCTCATCTTAAATGGCACCGACTGCCACTGCATCCCAGACAACCTGGACCCGCTCTAATTCGCATACCGCCCCAACAGATCCACAGATGATGCAATCTCTATTGCACTCCACACTGCCCTTTACCACCTGGACAAAAGGAACACCTATGTGATAATGCTGTTCATTGGCTATTACTCAGCATTTAACACCATAGTGCCCTCCTAGCTCATCACTAAGCTAAGGAACCTGGGACTAACCACCTCCCTCTGCAACTGGATCCTGGACTTCCTGACGGGCCACACCCAGGTGTTGAGGGTAGGCAACACCACATCTGGCGTGCTGACCCTCAACACAGGTGCCCCTCAGCGGTGTGTGCTTAGTCCCCTCCTGTACTCCCTGTTCACCCACGACTGTGTGGCCACGCACGACTCCATTACCATCATTAAGTTTGCAGATGACTCGATGGTGGTACGCTTGATCACCGATGACGATGAGCCAGCCTACAGGGAGGAGGTCAGAGACCTGGCAATGTGGTGCCAGGACAACAACCTCTCCCTCAATGTTAGCAAGACAAAGGAGTTGTTCGTGGACTACAGGAAATGAAGGGTCGCGCATGTCCACATCGATGGAGCTGTAGTGGAGCAGGTCGAGCGCTTCAAGTTCCTCGGGGTCCACATCATTAAGGAATGGTCTACACACCCCAATCATGGGCCACACACACCAAGACAGTCGCGATAAACGCCTCTTCCCTCTCAGGAGGCTGAAAAGATTCAGTATGGGCACTCAGATCCTCAAAAAGTTATACAGCTGCACCATTGAGAGCATCTTGACTGGCTGCATCATCGCAAGGTGCTACAGACGGTAGTGCGTACGGCCCAGCAAATCACTGGGGCCGAGCTCCCTGCCATCCAGGACCTGTATACCAGGCAGTGTCAGAGGAAGGCCCTGAAAATTGTCAATGACTCCAGACACCCAAGTCATAGACTGTTCTCTCTGCTACCAGACGGCAAGTGGTACCGATGCACCAAGTCTGGAACCAACAGGACCCTGAACAGCTTTTACCCCCAAGCCATAAGACTGCTAAATAGTTAGTCCAGGTAGCTATTGGTTAAGTATTTAACTATTTGCATTGACCCTTTTTGCACTAAGTCTTTTGACTCATCACATGTGCTGCTGCTACTGTTTATTATCTCTCCTGTTTCCTAGTTACTTTATCCCTACCTATATGTACAGTGCCCACCACTAATATTGGCACCCTTGGTAAATACAGTTGAAGTCAGAAGTTTACATACACTTAGGTTGGAGTCATTAAAACTCGTTTTCCAATCACTCCCCACATTTCTTGTAAACAAACTATAGTTTTGGCAAGTCAGTTAGGACATATACTTTGTGCATGACACAAGTAAATGTTCCAACAATTGTTTACAGACAGATTCTTTCACTTATAATTCACAGTATCACAATTCCAGTTGGTCAGAAGTTTACATACAAGCTGCCTTTAAACAGCTTGGAAAATTCCAGAAAACGATGTCATGGCTTTAGAAGCTTCTGATAGGCTGATTGACATAATTTGAGTCAATTTGAGGTGTGTACCTGTGGATATATTTCAAGGCCTACCTTCAAACTCAGTGCCTCTTTGCTTGACATCATGGGAAAATCTAAAGAAATCAGCCAAGACCTCAGAAAAAAATGGTAGACCTCCACAAGTCTGGTTCATCCTTGGGAGCAATTTCTAAACGCCTGAAGGTACCACCTTCATCTGTACAAACAATAGTACGCAAGTATAAACACCATGGGACCACGCAGCCGTCATACCGCTCAGGAAGGAGAGGAAAAAGGGGTAGGCTTGCAAGCCGAAGAACACCATACCAACCGTGAAGCACGGGGGTGGCAGAATCATGTTGTGGGGGTGCTTTGCTGCAGGAGGGACTGGTGCACTTCACAAAATAGATGGCATCATGAGGAATTGAAAATTATGTGGATATATTGAAGCAACATCTCAAGACATCAGTCAGGAAGTTAAAGCTTGGTTGCAAATGGGTCTTCCAAATGGACAATGAATTGTGAAAAACTGAGTTTAAATGTATTTGGATAAGGTGTATGTAAACTTCCGACTTCAACTGTATGAGCAAAACAGGATGTAAAAAAAATCTTTATTGTTTATCCTCTTGGTCTTTCTTTGAAAATATTCACAAAAATCTAACTTTAATTAAAAGTAAAATAATTGAAAGAAAAAATATATTCTTCACATAAAATAAATATTTTTCTAAAATATGTGTTTATTATTGTCACCCCTTCATTCAATACTTTGTGCAACCTCCCTTTGCCAAGATAACACCTCTGAGTCTTCTCCTATAATGCGTAATGAGGTTGGAGAACACATGGCAAGGGATCTGAGACCATTCCTCAATACAGATTCTCTCTATGCTTGTGGACTGTCCTCTTCAGCTCATCCCACAGGTTTTCTATGGGGTTTAGGCCAGGGGACTGGGTTGGCCATGGCAAAACCTTGATTCTGTGGTCAGAGAAGCATTTTTGTGTTGATTTTGAGGTGTGCTTTGGTTCATTGTCCTGCTGGAAGATCCAACCAAGGCCCAGTTTAAGCTTCTTAGAAGAGGCAGTCAGGTTTGGATGTAACATCTGCTGGTACTTGATGGAGTCCATGATACTATGTATCCTAACAAGTTGTCCAGGGCCTTTGGAAGAAAGACAGTCCCACAACATTAAAGATCCACCACCATACTTCACAGTGGGATGAGGTACTTTTCTGCATGGCTAACTTTCTGTCTACGCCAAATCCACCTCTGTGTGTTTCCAAAAGCTATATTTTGGTCTCATCTGACCATAGAACCCGTTCCCATTGAAAGTTCCAGTAATGTTTGGCAAACTGTAGGCGCTTGTGTTTGTTGTTTGATGACAGCAAAGGCGTTTTTATGGCAACCCTCCCAAACAACTTGTGTTTACGTAGGTGGCGTCTGATCGTAGTTCTGGAGTCTTTCTGATCCCAAGATCCAACTAACGTCTGCAATTCTCCAGCTGTGATCCCTGATTTTTTTGTTGTTGCCACTGTTACCATCCTCCTCACTGTGCGTGGGGTCAATATAGACACACGTCCTCTTCCAGGCCGACGGTTGACATCTCCAGTTGCTTTAAACTTCTTAATTATTGCCCTGATAGTGGAAATGGGCATTTTCAACCGTTGAGCTATTTTCTCATAGCCATTTCCTGATTTGTGCAGCTCAACAACCTTTTGTCGTACATTAGTACTGTATTCTTGGGTCTTTCCTATAGTGATGGTTGACTATGGGAACTTGGCCTGTATGTCACCTCATATTTATACCCCAGTGAAACAGGAAGTCATGGTTTAACACTTAAGTATTTCTAATCTCTCAGGTGAATTTAAAACGTAAAATATGCATGGGAATATACTTCAGTTAGATTTTACCATAAGAATGTCTAGGGGTGTTTTGGAGATTTTTTAAAATTTAATTTACTTCACATTTATTTATTTTTACTTCATTTTACTTCAATTAAAGGTTCGATTTTTTGTGAGTATTTTGAATGAAACACCAAGAGGATAAACAGCAAATATATTTTTTTTTACAGACTGTCTTGCTCATGTTTACCAACGATGCCAATATAAGTGGAGGGCACTGTACATATCTACCTCAATTACCTCATAGCCCTGCACGTCGACTCGGTTCTGGTACCCCGTGTATATAGCCAAGTTATCATTACTCATTGCGTATTTATTCCTAGTGTTATAATTGTTCTATTTGTCAATTACTTTTCCTCTTTCTCTCTGCATTGTTGGGAAGGGCCCTTAAGTAAGCATTTCACTGTTAGTCTACACCTGTTGTTTACGAAGCAAGTAACAGATAAGATGTTATTTTATTTGAGTGTCAGATTGAGTGTTTGAAGAACAGAACAGCTGTAATCCGTGTCCCTACTCGGGTACCTGTCATCATGTACTTTAGGGTTGTGAGTTGGATGCTTTTGATGGAGATTGAGATACAGATAGTTCCCTCCTATCACATTTTGTAGCAAGCTGTTGTTGCACTCATTAGATGAGTGGTTGTATTCTGGGGATTGCAGTGTAAGAATGGTGCAAAGAGGGCTGGTGGATTTCCAGTTGATAATCTGGGTAATAGGGTGCATTTCATGTTGTGTGTGTGTGTGTGTGTGTGGAGGGGTGGACCTCTGCAAACTGAAGACTAAGTCATGACTATGTAAACATTTCTGTGAAGAAACAACCTCAGTGACTGTCTAAATTAAAATGAGAGCATATTGTCTTCTGATGAATATGTTTTAGCCTGTAATGATGATTTGAGTTAAGGAATAAATTGAATTTCAACCCTGTTTGGCAGATGCGTGACTTGACCTAGGTGTGGGTGGACAGCATGGGTCTTCTTCCTTTTCACCAGATGGAGTTTGGAGTTATGGATGTGGTCCTGCTGACCGCCTGCCGCTGTTTTAATGAAAGCACAATCAGCCTATAATTGGTCAGAATGGACAAGCAACAGCACAACATGGCTGAAGTGACTACACTGCTGGCTTCCCAGGGACTCATATAGAAACACAAAATTAGATCATCATGAAAAATAAATAGTATCTTTATTAAAGATGCAGTCCGGGATCTTAAGCACTTACAAATTCATAACATATTGTACGAATTGGAATTTGTAACATGTCATACGAATTGCAAAGAATTTTCAGGATGTAACATATCATACGAAATGGATGACGTACTACACAATTGTGCACCATTTTTTGGAACCCGTTTTGGCACAAATTTTCTATAGGATTAAGGTCAGGGCTGTGTGATGGCCACTCCAATACCTTGACTTTGTTTCCTTAAGCCATTTTGCCACAACTTTGGAAGTATGTTTGGGGTCATTGTCAATTTGGAAGACCCATTTTCGACCAAGATTTAACTTCCTGACTGATGTCTTGAGATGTTGCTTCAATATATCCACATAATTTTCAATTCCTCATGATGCCATCTATTTTGTGAAGTGCATCAGTCCCTCCTGCAGCAAAGCAACCCCACATCATGATTCTGCCACCCCCGTGCTTCACGGTTGGGATGGTGTTCTTCGGCTTGCAAGCCTCCCCCTTTTTCCTCCAAACATAACGATGGTCATTATGGCCAAACAGTTCTATTTTTGTTTCATCAGACCAGAGGACATTTCTCCAAAAAGTACGATCTTTGTCCCCATGTGCAGTTGGAAACTGTAGTCTGGCTTTTTTATGGCGGTTTTGGAGCAGTGGCTTCTTCCTTGCTGAGCGGCCTTTCAGGTTATGTCGATGCAGGACTCGTTTTACTGTGGATATAGATACTTTTGTACCTGTTTCCTCCAGCATCTTCACACGGTTCTTTGCTGTTGTTTTGGGATTTATTTGCACTTACAGCACCAAAGTACGTTCATCTCTAGGAGACAGAATGCGTCCCCTTCCTGAGCTGCGTGGTCCCATGGTGTTTATACTTGCGTACTATTGTTTGTACAGATTAACGTGGTACCTTCAGGCATTTGGAAATTGCTCCCAAGGATGAACCAGACTTGTGGAGGTCTACAATTATTTTTCTGAGGTCTTGGCTTACTTTTGATTTTCCCATGATGTCAAGCAAAGAGACACTGAGTTTGAAGGTAGGCCTTGAAATACATCCAAAGGTACAACTCCAATTGACTCAAATGATGTAAACTAGCCTATCAGAAGCTTCTAAAGCCATTACGTCATTTTCTGGAATTTTCCAAGCTGTTTAACTTCTTATGGCTGCAATCCCGTCACCGGGATGATATGACAACAGCCAGTGACAGTGCAGGGCACCAAATTCAAACAACAGAAATCTCATAATTAAAATTCCTCAGACATTCATGTGTCTTATATCATTTTAAAGGTAATCTTGTTGTTAATCCCACCAAAGTGTCCGATTTCAAATATGCTTTTCAGCGAAAGCACTACAAACGATTATGTTAGGTCACCACAAAACCACAATAAGCACAGCCATTTTTCCAGCGAAAGATAGCTTTCACAAAAAGCAGAAATAGAGATAAAATTAATCACTACCCTTTGATTATCTTCATCAGATGACACTCATAGGACTTCATGTTACACAATACATGCATGTTTTGTTTGATAAAGTTTATATTTAAATAAAAAAATCTGAGTTTACATTGGCGCGTTACATTCACTAGTTCCAAAAACATCAAGTGATTTTGCATAGCCACATCGTTTCAACAAAAATACTCATCATAAATGTAGATGATAATACAAGTTATACACATGGAATTATAGATATACCTCTCCTTAATGCAACCGCTGTGTCAGATTTCAAAAAAACTTTGCGGAAAAATAAACCATGCAATTGTCACGACTCCTACCGAAGGTGGCTCCCCTTCCTGTTCGGGTGGCGCTCGGCGGTCGTCGTCACCGACCTACTAGCTGCCACTGACTTTTTCCTCCCCCTCCTTGTATGTTTATTGGTTACACCTGTTTTTAGTTAGGGTGATTAGTAGGGCTTTATTACCCAGCAGGCCCGCCTGTTGGGTGTGCGGGATTGTTTTGTGTACTGTTTGTGCATGCGTGTATGTCACGGTTCGTGGTAGTTGTATTTTCGGGAACTATTTTGTTCCCCTTGTGTGTTGGGGCATTTGGTTGGAGTGGCGTCGTGTTTCACCTTTTTGGTGATTAAAAGTTACGCTACTCTGAACTCTGTCTCCTGCGTCTGACTCTTTCCTCCACTACACCCCGTGTATTACAGCAATAATCTGAGACGGAGCTCAGAACAATAGCCAAATTAGCCGCCATGTTGGACTCAACAGAAACCAGAAAATACATGATAAATGTTTCCTTACCTTTGATGAACTTCATCAGAATGCAGTCCTAGGAATCCCAGGTCCACAATAAATGCTTGATTTGTTCGATAATGTCCGTTATTTATGTCCAATTAGCTACTTTGGAATTGTTTACCAAACACGCTAACCAAAGTCACAAACCGCGTCCACTATAACGTGACGAAATGTCCAAAAGTTCCGTAACAGTCAGTAGAAACATGTCAAACGATGTACTGAATCAATCTTTAGAATGTTGTTAACACATCTTGAATAACATTCCAACCGGAGAATTACATTGACTTCAGTTGACCGATGGAACGGAGCTCCCTCTCACTTGAACGCGCCAGTTCAATGCGTGGGCACCTCATCCATATCTCGCTGTAATTTCAATGAGAGCTTTGTTGAAAATCTGCCACCCCCAGATAAAATCCAAACAGAAAGTGGAACTTCTCAGGTTTTTGCCTGCCATATGAGTTCTGTTATACTCACAGACATAATTCAAACAGTTTTAGAAACCTAAGTGTTTTCTATCCAATACTACTAATAATATGCATATATTAGCAACTATGACATAGGAGCAGGCCGTTTACTCTGGGCACCTCTGTGCACCTTTCATCCAAGCTACTCAATACTGCCCCTTCAGCCATAAGAAGTTAAAGGCACAGTCAACTTAGTGTATGTAAACTTCTGACCCACTGGAATTGTGATACGGTGAAATAATCTGTCTGTAAACAATTGTTGGAATTATATCCAAAAATCTCAGTTTACATTGGCGCGTTATGTTCAGTAATGTTTTGCTTCCTAAACATCTGGTGATTTTGCAGAGCGCCACATCAATTTACATAAATACTCATCATAAATGTTGATGAAAATACAAGTGTTATACATAGAATTATAGATCCACTTCTCCTTAATGCAACCGCTGTCAGATTTCAAAAGAACTTTACGGAAAAAGCACACCATGCAATAATCTGAGTACGGCGCTCAGACACAAAAACAAGCCATACAGGTACCCGCCATGTTGTGGAGTCAACAGAAGTCAGAAATAGTATTATAAATATTCACTTACCTTTGATGATCTTCATCAGAATGCACTCCCAGGAATCCCAGTTCCACAATAAATGTTTGTTTTGTTCGATAAAGTCCATCATTTATGTCCAAATACCTCCTTTTTGTTCGCGCGTTTAGTTCACAAATCCAAATTCATGAGGCGCGAGCACTAGGTCCAGACGGAAAGTCAAAAAGTTCCGTTACAGTTCGTAGAAACATGTCAAACGATGTATAGAATCAACCTTTAGGATGTTTTTAACATAAATCTTCAATAATGTTTCAACCGGAGAATTCCTTTGTCTTTAGAAATGCAATGGAACGCAGCTAACTCTCACGGGCGCGCGCGAGACTGAGCTCATGGCATTCTGCCAGACCTCTGGTTGAAACAGCTCTCATTCTCTCCCCCTTCACAGTAGAAGCCTCAAACAAGATTCTAAAGACTGTTGACATCTAGTGGAAGCCTTAGGAAGTGCAATCGGACCAAATTTACACTATCTTGGATAGGCAAAGAGTTGAAAAACTACAAACCTCAGATTTCCCACTTCCTGGTTGGATTTTTTCTCAGGTTTTGCCTGCCATATGAGTTCTGTTATACTCACAGACATCATTCAAACAGTTTTAGAAACTTAAGTGTTTTCTATCCAAATCTACGAATAATATGCATATCTTAGCTTCTGGGCCTGAGTAGCAGGCAGTTTACTCTGGGCACCTTATTCATCCAAGCTACTCAATACTGCCCCCCGGCCATAAGAAGTTAACATGTTTAAATGTTTTACTCACGTTGGCCGCGGTGAAGGAGAGCCCACAGGTTTTGGTAGCGGGCCATGTCAGTGGCACTGTATTGTCTTCAAAGCGAGCAATGAAGTTTCCCCGTGTCCGCGACGGGGCTGGTTTTCTTTTTGTAATCCGTGATTGACTGTAGACCCTGCCACATTACGTCTCGTGTCTGAGCTGTTGAGTAGCCACACTGTCTGTATTCGTTCAGGTTTCCGGTCGCCTTGCCATGATTAAAAGCAGTGCTTCGCGCTTTTAGTTTTGCGCGAATGCTGCCATCAATCCACGGTTTCTGGTTGGGGAAGGTTTTAATAGTTACCGTGGGTACAACATCACCGATGCACTTGCTAATAAACTCGCTCACCGAGTCCGCGTATACATCAATGTTGTTGTCTGTGGCTATCCGGAACATATCCCAGTTCATGTGTTCGAAGCAACCTTGAAGCATGGAATCCGATTGGTCGGACCAGCGTTGAACAGACCTGAGCACGGGCGTTTCCTATTGTAGTTTCTGTCTATAGGCTGGGAGCAACAAAATGGAGTCATGGTCAGATTTGTCGAAAGGAGGGCGGGGGAGGGATTTGTATGCATTGCGGAAGTTAGAGTAGCAATAATCCAGAATGCTGCCAGCCCGAGACTTGTTTTCAGATTGGCTTTGTCAAAATCCCCAGCTACAATAAATGCAGCCTCAGGATATATGGTTTCCAGTTTACATAGAGTCCAGTGAAGTTCTTTCAGGGCAGTCAACGGTGTCTGCTTGGGGGGGATATACACAGCTGTGATTATAATCGAAGAGAATTCTCTTGGTAGATAACGCGGTCGGCATTTGATTGTAAGGAATTCTATGTCAGGTGAACAAAAGGACTTGAGTTCCTGTATGTTGTTATGATTACACCACGACTCGTTAATCATAAGGCATACTCCCTTGACCTTCTTCTTACCAGAGAGATGTTTGTTTCTGTACCGACTCTGATAACATATCCCGAGTGAGCCATGTTTCCGTGAAACAGAGAATGTTACTATCTCTGATGTCTCTCTGGAAGGCACCCCTTGCTCGAATTTCATCTACCTTGCTGTCTAGAGACTGGACATTGGCGAGTAGTATACTCGGGAGCGGTGAGCGATGTGCCTGTCTACGGAGCCTAACCAGAAGACCGCTTCTGCAGCGCCGTTGTTTTGGGTCGCTTACTGGCATCAGATCCATTGTCCTGGGTGGTGGTCCGAACAGATGATCCGCTTCGGGAAAGTCGTATTCCTGGTCATAATGTTGGTAAGTTGACGTTGGTCTTATATCCAATAGTTCCTCCCGGCTGTATGTAATAAGACTTAAGATTTCCTGGGTTAACAATGTAAGAAATAATACATAAAAAAACAAAATACTGCATAGTTTCCTAAGAACGCAAATCGAGGCAACCATCTCTGTCGGCGCCATCTTCATACCATCTCTGTTGGCGCCAGCTCTCACCCCCTCCCTTCCACAAAGATGTAGTTCAGTACTTTTCCATCACACAGTTGGAAAAAGGTTTCTCCATGTTCCTCCGTGCGTATCACAGGACATCTTATCAGTCAGGAGAGGTCTTTAGTTATTGGGAGTACTCATTCTCACAGTCCACTGCAGTCCACTAAATAATTACACTTCTCATACAAAGAGCTTGAACCTTACACTAATTTTGATTTCTAAGGCTATATAAAAAATCTATTCATACTAAGATGATATAAAACAGTAAGAATATAAAACAGTAATTTACAATCTATCAATACAAAAGCTCTGGAGAATCCAGCTCTAGTGAGGCGGATAATTTGCCTTGATCTCTGCTCCCAGAACACAATCCCACAACACAAACACACACCTTCTGGTTGCCAGTTCATCTCCCTCTTGCCATTGTCTGTTAACATTCTGACCATTGGTCTACCTCTCTAACTTCAAGGATACATATGCCCTATATAAACACTCTCCGTTAATCTTGTAGAATCAGTTAAAGAGATTCTCTGGTACTTTTGTAATCTTTATTAGTTCTGAAAGTAGAGCTCACAAGCCAAAAGTGGTTCCCTCTCTCGATTTGCTGTGTGTGCATCTTGCTAGTTGTCACTCAAATGGCGAGGGGCTAACATTCATTGGCTGAAACTTGAATTGCTAGGGGGCTGACCCACGTGGGGGGAAAATGTAGGGAAAATGGATTTCGTGGCTAATTAAAATAAGGCTGTAATTCTGATCATAGACGTGTATGAACTACAGATTGACACTGTCACGCCCTGACCATAGTTTGCTTTGTATGTTTATATGTTTTGTTTGGTCAGGGTGTGATCTGAGTGGGCATTCTATGTTGTATGTCTAGTTTGTCTGTTTCTGTGTTTGGCCTGATATGGTTCTCAATCAGAGGCAGGTGTTAGTCGTTTGTCTCAGATTGGGAACCATATTTAGGTAGCCTGTTTTGTCATTGTGGGGGTGGGTGATTGTCTATGTGTTAGTTGCCTGAGTCTGCACTGTTATATATAGCGTCACGTTCGTTTTGTTGTTTGTATTAGTTTGGTTAGTGTTTCTTCTTAAATAAATAGAAGAATGTATTCACTTCACGCTGCGCCTTGGTCCTCCTCTCTTCCACATTACGACGAGCGTGACAGACACATCCAGCCCGAAGCGGGAGGTTTCAAAAATACTTACTAGTTGCCAAAGTTCCGGATCATGTCTTTAAGTATTAAACAACATAAAAGCGTCAATGCAAACAGTCGTATTTTTTCCCGAAAAAATTGCCTACTTGAGCACACAATGTTTTAGAAGTCTGTCAGAAGTCCCTTTTATCATATATTTTCCAGTTCAGGTAGAACAGAAAAACAACAGCCGTCATCAATGAGTCTTTTGTTCTCTGTGTTAGTTGTATAAAACCTTTTACTCTGTCAAGTCACTTACTGTACACCTCATTGAATATGGATGAGAGAGATCAAACCCAAAGAAAAGACTCCTATATTTTTTGTATCATAAACAAGGCCATCAACACAACGATTTGAAAGCCCTCCGTTCTATGCATACATTTGCTGCTATTACAGAATGGGGAAGTAATATATCCTCAATTTTCATCAAAGACCTTGCTGCTATTGTACTGCAAACAGATGTCTGTCTGAAAGCTTTGAAGTAGATCTCAATGCTGGACTTTTGTTTTGGTGTAGTCTGTATGGTGTGTTGCTATGCTCACTGTGTGTGTGTGTGTGTGTGTGTGTGTTTATTTGTTTGTGGAACCTTTCTGCCGTCAGTCACACACACACACACCATGCCCTTTGTCTGCTCATTTGTGCTACCATGGTGACAGTAAACATGGCTACCTTTCTTTCCCCTCTCCCCCTCCTCCACTGTCAGCTGTTGTCATCCTGTATATATTAAACCAGACAGACCGGAAAGGTTTTCCCCTAATCACATATCAGAGTTTGACTTTGAATCTATCAATCGGAGGGGATTGCAATTTATTTAAACAATTAAAAGACTGCGGAGAGGAGAGCAAAGGAGAGGAGACGAGAGGAGCCTGTTTGGAATAGGTAGAGGAGATAGTATGTAGTGAATCACAAAATCCTGCAAACCCATCCTTTAGTCCGTTACCTCTGGCCAAAACCCCCAGTAGCTGAACACCTGTGTGTTATGACATTTAATCTCCTCTGTAGAGAGTTGATCTACAAAAGAGCCTGAAGCCTCGTGCACTGTATCTCGTTACACAGGAAAGCACTGTAGTATCAAAGTGGAAGTGTGCCCGGAGTTCTCTGTACATAGGATTAAACATTGATCAGACACTTATGCACTCTGAAAAATTTACCTTGGCAGAGCTGTGTGTGTGTGTGTTTTTGTGTGTTTGGTTTTACTATCCTTGTGGGGACCAGAATTCCTCACAAGGATAGTAAAACAAGGACAATTTGGATAAGTGGATGTGGGGACATTCATCGGTCCTCACAAGGAAAAAGGCTATTTTAGGCTTAGGGGTTAGCATTACAATAAGGTTTAGGGTTTGGGGTTAGGGTTAGGTTAAGGGTTAGGGAAAATAGGATTTTGAATGGGAATCAATTGTTTGGTCCCCACAATGATATTAAAACAAATGTGTGTGTGTATGCTTGTGTTTTTCTTTAAAAAGTGGAAAACAGAAGGGAACAAGCAGATTAGGAGGACTGTAGCCTTGACAACGGTATCAGACAGTACCATACTTGACCCTAAACTCAATCAAGCCAGTGGTACTGAACTGGGATCTAAACTCAATCAACCCTACGATCCTGATATGTGGCCAAAATATTCATTTTACGGAGCGTGGTGGTGGACAAGTGAGTTTCAGAGGGAATGTCTCCCTGACCCTTATCCTCAACCCTCCCAGCCCTGCCTCACTCTGCCTGTGGTTACGCTATAGCTGTTCACCCCCATGAATGTTTTCACTTAAGGATGAGTTATCTGCTGCCTGGAGTGCTTAATGATGGAGTGACCGGTGCCTCAGACTCAGGCTCCACGCTCTAGTGAGTGATTGAAAAAGATAGATAGTTCATCATGCTACTCAGTGGACAGAATACACTATCGATTGCCATCGATTGCCATGATGAAAATTGATACTACAGATCACAGACACAGACTGACTGGCTGGCTGGCTGTGTCTGAATATCCATACTAGCGTACTACATACTTAAACTGCATACGATGTACGCATCGTCGCATACTATTTAGCATGTACCGTTTAGTAAAAAGTATGCAGTATGCCACAGCTCCTGACTGGCTGAGTAGGGAAGGCGAGGCCGAGTGCAGGTGGATTTTTCCAAATTCAACAGAAATGCATCGCATTAACCAACCTGATAATAGCTCAGTTCCAATTTGATTAATTACTCTAAACTTTGAATAGAATAGGAATGGTTATAGGCAGACTATCACATTGGACCTATACTGTAGCTGTTAAGTCTACTCCCGCTTCTCCTCTCCGGTGTTCGACATCGCCGGTTTACTAACCACCGGTCCTGGCAACCATCATTACGCGCACCTGGCATCAATTATTACGCGGTCTACTCCTCATGATTAGGCTCACCTGGACTCCATTTCCTCTCTCATTACCTCCCCTATATCTGCCACTCCCTTAGGTCTATTCCCCAGGCAGTATTAATGTTGTTCCATGTCCATACGTTACACTTGTGTCTTGCGGTGTGCTCTGTTACGTTTATTATTATACTCACTACCTGCACTTGCTTCCTGTCTCCCAGCGTCGTCGTTACAGAAGCCCATACAGCCCATCTATCCTATTTAAAAAGGACTGAAAACAGAAACATGTTTGGTTCAATTTCGACATATTTATTAGTGAAACAAAAGTGCTGTAACAAAAAAAAAGACTTCTGTTTTCAAAGATGTGATCATTTTAATGAGAACAAAGATGACTTAGCCTACATTTGAACACCACCGCAGAAGCTTCGCTATTCGGTATCTTCCCAATTAAGTACCCTCGTTTTGTTGTTTGGCTACTTGAAGAGAACAAGGGTCTATCACTTGCAACCCACCTTTTCCATCTTTCCATCACCTTTCCCATCTTTTGCATTGTGGAAAAGTGTGCATCCAATTCTACTAGATGAAGAGCCGAAATGAGTATAACATTCCTTCATTTAAACCATACTCGATTTTCGCATACTGAGAATGCATCATGCGAGATTGCGTTGTTTCCCGTTGTTTGTTGATTTCTGTAGCGCATCCCCAAATCTAATTGATCAGCTCTTGTTAAAGCCCAAAATAGTATGACATCTGGGCATTTAAAGTTGACCCGATTTTCACATACTCGAAAGGCCTACTATTTGGGACGCAAGTATGGGTATTCAGACACGGCCACTGACTGACTGACAGGCAGGCACACACAGACAGGGATCATCAGTGCCTCACCCAGTGGGGATGTGGGATCTACTAAATTAAGCGGGCATGTAACACAATATACTGTTAGGCAGTGTGTCAAATGAGATGACTCACATTCGTCGTATGAATCGGACCAAGGCGCAGCGTGGAATACCTACATTCTTTATTATAAAAAGAAGGAACACTGAACAAACTAACCAAAATAACAAAACGACACGTGAAGCTATACAAAACGAGTGCTGAAAGGCAACTACACATAGACAGAACCCACAAACACCAAAGGGAAATGGCTACCTAAATATGATCCCCAATCAGAGACAACAATAAACAGCTGCCTCTGATTGGGAACCATATCAGGCCACCATAAACATACAAAACCCTATACATACAAAACCCCTAGACATACAAAACCCTAGACATACAAAACCCCTAGACATACAAAACCCCTAGACATACAAAACCCCTAGACATACAAAACCCCTAGACATACAAAACCCCTAGACATACAAAACCCCTAGACAATACAAAACCCCTAGACAATACAAAAACTAGCGTTTCCACCCTAGTCACACCCTGACCTAACCAAAATATAAAGAAAACAGAGATCTCTCAGGCCCCCCCCCCCCCCCCTCTTTACGCTGATCCCTCCGCCTTTGTAGAACCGGACCGGGGATCATCGCCGGAGGCTCCGGACTGTGGACCGTCGGTGGATGTTCCGTACTGTGGCCCGTCGCCGGAAGCTCCGGACTGGGAACTGTCGCCGGAAGCTCCGGACTGGGTACTGTCGCCGGAAGCTCCGGACTGGGTACTGTCGCCGGAAGCTCCGGACTGGGAACTGTCGCCAGAAGCTCCGGACTCTGAAAGCGCACTGGAAGCCTGATGCGTGGTGCCGGGAACTGGTGGTACCGGGCTGAGGACACGCACCTCAGGGCGAGTGTGGAGAGCAGGAACAGGACGTACTGGACTGTGGAGGCGCACTGGAGATCTGGAGCGTAGAGCTGGCACAATGCGTCCTGGCTGGATGCTCACTTGAGCCCGGCAAGTGCGGGAAGCTAGCACAGGACACACTGTGCTATGAATGCGCACTGGAGACCTGATGCGTGGGACCGGTACAGGTGACATCGGGCTAATGACACGCACCTCAGCACGCCCGCTCTGCAGCGCTCTCAATGCTAGCACCTCTCTCCGGAATCTTGCGTCGAACTCCTCATTTGACTCCCTGACTGGCTCTGGTTCGCACCTCGGCTCCGCCGACTGCTCTATGTGCGGACTGCTCCATGTTCTTGGGGTTTCTGTGGCCTACCTCGTTGATATAACTCCTCGTAATATCGCCGTTCCACTTTTGCTGCCTCTATTTCCTCCTTCGGAAGGCGATACTCCCCAGCCTGCATCCAGGGTCCTGCTCCATCCAAAATCTCCTCCCAGGTCCATTCCTCCTGAACACACTGCTTGGTCCATTTATGGTGGGTTCTTCTGTCACGTTCGTCGTATGAATCGGACCAAGGCGCAGCGTGGTATACGTACATTCTTTAATATATTAAGAATGAACACTGAACAAACTAACCAAAATAACAAAACGACACGTGAAGCTATACAAAACGAGTGCTGACAGGCAACTACACATAGACAGAACCCACAAACACCAAAGGGAAATGGCTACCTAAATATGATCCCCAATCAGAGACAACGATAAACAGCTGCCTCTGATTGGGAACCATATCAGGCCACCATAAACATACAAATACCTAGACCTACAAAACCCCTAGACATACAAAACCCCTAGAAAATACAAAACCCCTAGACAATACAAAAACTAGCGTATCCACCCTAGTCACACCCTGACCTAACCAAAATATTAAAAAAACAGATATCTCAGGTCAGGGTGTGACAATGACTCGTCTTGCCACTCTGTAGGGGACACTTACGTTTGAGGTAGAGCTTTGGGCTTTAGGGCTTTGATCGCTGGCCGGGATTGAGACTTTAGCGATGCGATTGGATTAATTACTTTGGAATCTCATCCTATAATGTAAAGAGGACAGATTGGCCCCATTTTGACCCCACACACATCCCATACATACTTGACTGTGTGTCTGTCGGCTGCCAAAGCCAAGCCGTGTGTGTGTGTGTGTTCTCTCTCAAACACTACAGGAATGTAAGCTTGTGGTAGGCCTGATAGCCTATAGGGAGGAGGTCAGAGACCTGGCCGGGTGGTGCCAGAATAACAACCTATCCCTCAACATAATCAAGACAAAGGAGATGATTGTGGACTACATGAAAAGGAGGACCGAGCATGCCCCCATTCTCATCGACGGGCCTGTAGTGGAGCAGGTTGAGAGCTTCAAGTTCCTTCATGTCCACATCACCAACAAACTAGAATGGTCCAACCACACCAAGACAGTTGTGAAGAGGGCACGACAAAGCCTATTCCCCATCAGGAAACTAAAAAGATTTGGCATGGGTCCTCAGATCTTCAAAAGGTTCTACAGCTGCAACATCAAGAGCATCCTTACTGGTTGCATCACTGCCTGGTATGGCAACTGCTCGGCCTCCGACCGCAAGGCACTACAGAGGGTAGTGTGTACGGCCCAGTACATCACTGGGGCTAAGCTGCCTGCCGTCCAGGATCTCGTCAGAGGAAGGCCCTAAAAATTGTCAAAGACCCCACACACCTCAGTCATAGAATGTTCTCTCTCCTACCGCATGGCAAGCAGTACCGGAGCACCAAGTCTAGGACCAAAAGGCTTCTTAACAGTTTTACCCCCAAGCCATATGACTCCTGAACAAGTAATCAAATGGCTACCCAGACTATTTGCGTTGTCCCCCCAACCCCTCTTTTACGCTGCTGCTACTCTCTGTTTATCATATATGCATAGTCACTTTGACCATACCTACATGTACATACTACCTCAATTGGCCCGACTAACCGGGGCCTGTATATAGACTTGCTACTGTTATTTTTCACTGTCTTTTTACTGTTGTATTATTTCTTTACGTATCTATTGTTCACCTAATACTTATTTTTTTACTTAAAAATCGCACTGTTGGTTAGGGTCTGTAAGTAAGCATTTCACTGTAAGGTCTACACCTGTTGTATTCGGCGCACGTGACAAATAAACTTTGATTTGAGTTGGTGGTAGCAGCAGGGGTGGGTGTTCAGCAACATATTAATGCAGCAGTAAGAAAAATCAATGGCAAGAGAGGGCTGAGAGGGTAACACAGAGACAGGGAGAGGGAAGGTAGAAGACACAGAGAGAAATATATATATATATATATATACTGTATAGGTAGTCTTTTGGAGAGAGGGAGAGAACAGGGACATTTTGTGCTATAATTCAGAGAATGAAAAACAGAAATTGAGAGAATGGAGAGAGACATCACCTTTTGATTCACCAATACCCCCCTACACACACAGACACACACACACAATGCATGGTGGCAAATCTCCTAATCTTCATCCTGACATCTGTATCATTAAACTAAGCTGGGTTCCCGGTCTTCCTGGAGGCTACAGAGGGAGGGGATAAGGAGAAGTCATGTTGAAGAGTTGTATTCTAGACAGGGAGACTGTCGAGACGGATGGGCATGGGAGAGCGTGCATTTATTCCAGACACAATCATACTATCACAATACTCTCAAACACACACTGATAAACACTGTCAGATACAGTACATATGGTGTGGCAATCAGGCACACAGTTTTTGGCCAGTGGAGATTAAGCAGATTTAATGAATCTAATTATGGTTGGCCTTGCTTACATCAGATCTGATTCTATTATGACAGGGATATCTCTTTCTCATTACTGTTCTGGTGTAATGCAGAAAAGTATCTCTGTCTGAGTGTCTGTGTGTGTGTGTTATGACAACTCTGTAGTCTTATTCTCATCCACCTTCTCCCTTGTTTCTCATCCCTCTCTGAGTGTTGCTGTGAAGAATGCCTCAGTGCCCCGTCAGAGGGTGGAGCGTGGGCAGAGATACTCTAGTGGACAGGGCACCTGCTTGGCACAGGCATACAACTCTCTGCCAGAGGGGAATGCCAACCCTGGGAATTCGGGTGTGTCTGGCCTTTTGGGTGTTGAAATTAGCTTTCTGCTATTCTGTGTGTGCTCGTTCGTTGGACTGTGTGTGTTTGTGCGTGTATTATCTACAGGGAGTGTAGAAGAAATGGTTGGTGTGTACGACAGTTCTGTAGACACCAGCTGGAGACAAGAAGGGAGACATTCCAGGCCTGCTCCTGTGCAGATGGCTTACTGGCCAACACACACACGGATACTAGTACTGTACATTGTGTGTGTGTGTGTGTGTGTGTTCTGCCCATCCCACTTGAAGAGCCCCAACAATGCCTCTGAACAGACTGGGGGATTATATTAGCATACGCTATAGAGATCTTGTTGCATATCTGTGTGTGTGTGTGGTGATGCACATGTGGTCTTGAACACGTATGTGTTGTGGTATATGTCTTATACCACGGCATTGTTCCATGCTCATTTCTGATTGGCTAGAAACGCATTCTAGAGTGGGAATGTGGTGAGTAATGAGCATGAATGTCTCCGGTCTGTCAACGTTGCAGTCATGACGCAAATGGTGCTATGCTGTCATCCTCCCACATGTTCTCATTTGACCAGCTGTTTTCAGCAACTGGTATTGTTGACCTCAGTTGTCATATTGACAGATTTGCTAGCAACAAACTATTTAGCTAGCTTCTAGCCTCGTGTTTGATATACAATGCAACCTCCTCTACGGTAATGAACAGTGTCCTAACCAGACAGCAACTTTTTTTATGCCAAATGAAATCACGCATCATCAGCTCCTTCTTATGGATGTATCCAAATCAATGTCACTAACAGACAGCTTAAACAAACACATGCAGCTGTTGACTGTTATGACATGTCCTCCATTATTTCCAAGATAATGTACAGAGCGTCTATCTCTTACATGTACCTCAGTATTTGTGGTCCTGCCAGTACACACAATGCTAGAAACCATCTCTGCAGTAATTTGCTCCTCCATCCTCAGGCGCTGAAGGAGTGGCTGTGACAGATGTGTTTGTCTGCTATTATACTGCAGGCTCCCTGACCACCGATGACTATCCCTTTCTCACCAGCTCAGACACACCTCTGCTCTTCAATCTGGGGAAAGAGTCTATACTGCCCACATACATCTGATGAAATCTACTCAGATGTACACTGAATGTACAAAACATTAGGAACACCTTCCTAATATTGCGTTGCACCCCTTTTTGCGCTCAAAGGTGTCGAAAGCGTTCCACAGGGATGCTGGCCCATGTTCACTCCAATGCTTCCCACAGTTGTGTCAAGTTGGCTTGATGTCCTTTGGGTGGTGGACCATTCTTGATACACACGGGAAA
This sequence comes from Salvelinus alpinus, assembly GCF_045679555.1. NCBI lineage: Eukaryota > Metazoa > Chordata > Actinopteri > Salmoniformes > Salmonidae > Salvelinus > Salvelinus alpinus. The sequence goes on from NC_092097.1 coordinate 19,160,038, forward strand.
TGGTTGAGCGTGAAAAACCCAGCAGCGTTGCAGTTCTTGACACACTCAAACCGGTGCGCCTGGCACCTACTACCATAGCCCGTTCAAAGGCACTTAAATGTTTTGTCTTGCCCATTTTACCTGGATTCACCTGGTTATTCTATGTCATGGAAAGAGCAGTTGTTCCTAATGTTCTGTACACTCAGTGTATATGTCACGTTTCCTGACCTGTTCTCTGTTGTGTATTATTTAGTTGGTCAGGGCGTGAGTTGGGGTGGGTTGTCTGTGTCATTTTCTATGTGGGGATGTTTGTGTTCGGCCGGGTATGATTCTCAATCAGAGGCAGCTGTAGATCGTTGTCCCTGATTGAGAATCATACTTAGGCAGCCGGGGTTCACGTGGGTGTTTGTATCTCGTGTCAGTGTTCGTGCCTCACGGGACTGTTTGACGGTAGTTTCATTTTGTATTTTGTATCGTATATGGTTTATTTTTTGTTATTAAATTACCATGGAAACCAACCACTCCGCATTTTGGTCTGATCCGTCTCGCCTCTCCTCGTCCGAGGAGGAGGATTACGACTACCGTAACAGAAACACCCACCACCAACGGACCAAGCGGAGTGGAGAAGGGCGGAAACAGCAGCGGGAGAAAACCCAAGACTCCTGGACTTGGGAAGAAATTCTGGACGGCAAAGGACCCTGGACTCAGCCAGGGGAATATCGCCGTCCCAAGGCGGAGTTGGAGGCAGCGAAGGCAGAGAGGCGCTGGTATGAGGAGGCAGCGCGGCGACGCGGTTGGGAGCCCGAGAGTCAGACCCAAAAATTTCTTGGGGGGGGCACACGCGGAGTGTGGCAAAGCCGGGTAGGATACCTGAGCCAACTCCCCGTGCATACCGTGGAGTGAGAGAGCGTCGTACTGGTCAGACACCGTGTTATGTGGTAAAGCGCACGGTGTCCCCAGTACGCGTGCTTAGTCCAGTGCGGGCTATTCCACCTTGCCGCACTGGCTGGGCTAGGTTGGGCATCGAGCCGGGTGTCATGAAGCCGGCCCAACATATCTGGCCTCCAGTCCTTCTCCTCGGGCCGGCGTACATGGCACCAGCCTTACAGATGGTGTCCCCGGTTCGCCAGCATGGCCCAGTGCGGGCTATTCCACCTTGCCGCACTGGCCGGGCTACGGGGACCATTCAACCTGGTAGGGTTGGGGAGGCTCGGTGCTCAAGAGCGCGTGTCCTCCTTCACGGTCCGGTATACCCGGTGCCACCTCCACGTACCAGTCCTCCGGTGGCAGCCCCCCGCACCAGGCTGTCTCTCCGGGTTCTCTCTCCAGCTGCTTCCACCTGTCCAGCGCTGTCAGAGCCTTCCTCCTCTCCAGCGCAGCCTGAGTATGAACTGCCTGCTTTCCCAGCGCTGTCTGAACTGTCTGCCTGCCCAGCGCTGTCCGTCTGTCCAGAGCCGTCCAGCCAGGATCCGCCAGAGCCGTCCAGCCAGGACCAGTCAGAGCCGTCCAGCCAGGATCAGCCAGAGCCTTCCGCCAGCCAGGATCAGCCAGAGCCTTCCGCCAGCCAGGATCCGCCAGAGCCGGCCAGCCAGGATCCGCCCCTCAGTCCGGTGCTGCCCCTCAGTCCGGTGCTGCCCCTCAGTCCGGTGCTGCCCCTCAGTCCGGTGCTACCCCTCAGTCCGGTGCTACCCCTCAGTCCGGTGCTACCCCTCAGTCCGTTGCTGCCCTTTGGTATAGTGGGATTGACATGGAGGGTGGCCATTGGGAGGAGGCCACGGAAGCGGGGGTTGACTATGGTGGGGTGGGGACCACGACCAGTGCCAGAGCCGCCACCGTGGACAGACGCCCACCCAGACCCTCCCCTAGACTTTGTGCTGGTGCGCCCGGAGTTCGCACCTTAAGGGGGGGGGGTTCTGTCACGTTTCCTGACCTGTTTTCTGTTGTGTTTGTATTATTTAGTTGGTCAGGGCGTGAGTTGGGGTGGGTTGTCTGTGTCATTTTCTATGTGGGGATGTTTGTGTTCGGCCGGGTATGATTCTCAATCAGAGGCAGCTGTAGATCGTTGTCCCTGATTGAGAATCATACTTAGGCAGCCGGGGTTCACGTGTGTGTTTGTATCTTGTGTATCTCGTGTCAGTGTTCGTGCCTCACGGGACTGTTTGACGGTAGTTTCATTTTGTATTTTGTATCGTATATGGTTTATTTTTTGTTATTAAATTACCATGGAAACCAACCACTCCGCATTTTGGTCTGATCCGTCTCGCCTCTCCTCGTCCGAGGAGGAGGATTACGACTACCGTAACAGAAACACCCACCACCAACGGACCAAGCGGAGTGGAGAAGGGCGGAAACAGCAGCGGGAGAAAACCCAAGACTCCTGGACTTGGGAAGAAATTCTGGACGGCAAAGGACCCTGGACTCAGCCAGGGGAATATCGCCGTCCCAAGGCGGAGTTGGAGGCAGCGAAGGTAGAGAGGCGCTGGTATGAGGAGGCAGCGCGGCGACGCGGTTGGGAGCCCGAGAGTCAGACCCAAAAATTTCTTGGGGGGGGCACACGCGGAGTGTGGCAAAGCCGGGTAGGATACCTGAGCCAACTCCCCGTGCTTACCGTGGAGTGAGAGAGCGTCGTACTGGTCAGACACCGTGTTATGTGGTAAAGCGCACGGTGTCCCCAGTACGCGTGCTTAGTCCAGTGCGGGCTATTCCACCTTGCCGCACTGGCTGGGCTAGGTTGGGCATCGAGCCGGGTGTCATGAAGCCGGCCCAACATATCTGGCCTCCAGTCCTTCTCCTCGGGCCGGCGTACATGGCACCAGCCTTACAGATGGTGTCCCCGGTTCGCCAGCATGGCCCAGTGCGGGCTATTCCACCTTGCCGCACTGGCCGGGCTACGGGGACCATTCAACCTGGTAGGGTTGGGGAGGCTCGGTGCTCAAGAGCGCGTGTCCTCCTTCACGGTCCGGTATACCCGGTGCCACCTCCACGTACCAGTCCTCCGGTGGCAGCCCCCCGCACCAGGCTGTCTCTCCGGGTTCTCTCTCCAGCTGCTTCCACCTGTCCAGCGCTGTCAGAGCCTTCCTCCTCTCCAGCGCAGCCTGAGTATGAACTGCCTGCTTTCCCAGCGCTGTCTGAACTGTCTGCCTGCCCAGCGCTGTCCGTCTGTCCAGAGCCGTCCAGCCAGGATCCGCCAGAGCCGTCCAGCCAGGACCAGTCAGAGCCGTCCAGCCAGGACCAGCCAGAGCCGTCCAGCCAGGACCAGCCAGAGCCGTCCAGCCAGGACCAGCCAGAGCCGTCCAGCCAGGACCAGCCAGAGCCGTCCAGCCAGGACCCGCCAGAGCCGTCCAGCCAGGACCAGTCAGAGCCGTCCAGCCAGGACCAGCCAGAGCCGTCCAGCCAGGACCAGCCAGAGCCGTCCAGCCAGGACCAGCCAGAGCCGTCCAGCCAGGACCAGCCAGAGCCGTCCAGCCAGGACCAGCCAGAGCCGTCCAGCCAGGACCCGCCAGAGCCGTCCAGCCAGGACCAGTCAGAGCCGTCCAGCCAGGACCAGCCAGAGCCGTCCAGCCAGGACCAGCCAGAGCCGTCCAGCCAGGACCAGCCAGAGCCGTCCAGCCAGGACCAGCCAGAGCCGTCCAGCCAGGACCAGCCAGAGCCGTCCAGCCAGGACCAGCCAGAGCCGTCCAGCCAGGACCAGCCAGAGCCGTCCAGCCAGAGCCTTCCGCCAGCCAGAGCCGTCCAGCCAGAGCCTTCCGCCAGCCAGGATCAGCCAGAGCCTTCCGCCAGCCAGGATCAGCCAGAGCCTTCCGCCAGCCAGGATCAGCCAGAGCCTTCCGCCAGCCAGGATCAGCCAGAGCCTTCCGCCAGCCAGGATCCGCCAGAGCCGGCCAGCCAGGATCCGCCCCTCAGTCCGGTGCTGCCCCTCAGTCCGGTGCTGCCCCTCAGTCCGGTGCTGCCCCTCAGTCCGGTGCTACCCCTCAGTCCGGTGCTACCCCTCAGTCCGGTGCTACCCCTCAGTCCGTTGCTGCCCTTTGGTATAGTGGGATTGACATGGAGGGTGGCCATTGGGAGGAGGCCACGGAAGCGGGGGTTGACTATGGTGGGGTGGGGACCACGACCAGTGCCAGAGCCGCCACCGTGGACAGACGCCCACCCAGACCCTCCCCTAGACTTTGTGCTGGTGCGCCCGGAGTTCGCACCTTAAGGGGGGGGGGTTCTGTCACGTTTCCTGACCTGTTTTCTGTTGTGTTTGTATTATTTAGTTGGTCAGGGCGTGAGTTGGGGTGGGTTGTCTGTGTCATTTTCTATGTGGGGATGTTTGTGTTCGGCCGGGTATGATTCTCAATCAGAGGCAGCTGTAGATCGTTGTCCCTGATTGAGAATCATACTTAGGCAGCCGGGGTTCACGTGTGTGTTTGTATCTTGTGTATCTCGTGTCAGTGTTCGTGCCTCACGGGACTGTTTGACGGTAGTTTCATTTTGTATTTTGTATCGTATATGGTTTATTTTTTGTTATTAAATTACCATGGAAACCAACCACTCCGCATTTTGGTCTGATCCGTCTCGCCTCTCCTCGTCCGAGGAGGAGGATTACGACTACCGTAACAGAAACACCCACCACCAACGGACCAAGCGGAGTGGAGAAGGGCGGAAACAGCAGCGGGAGAAAACCCAAGACTCCTGGACTTGGGAAGAAATTCTGGACGGCAAAGGACCCTGGACTCAGCCAGGGGAATATCGCCGTCCCAAGGCGGAGTTGGAGGCAGCGAAGGCAGAGAGGCGCTGGTATGAGGAGGCAGCGCGGCGACGCGGTTGGGAGCCCGAGAGTCAGACCCAAAAATGTCTTGGGGGGGGCACACGCGGAGTGTGGCAAAGCCGGGTAGGATACCTGAGCCAACTCCCCGTGCTTACCGTGGAGTGAGAGAGCGTCGTACTGGTCAGACACCGTGTTATGTGGTAAAGCGCACGGTGTCCCCAGTACGCGTGCTTAGTCCAGTGCGGGCTATTCCACCTTGCCGCACTGGCTGGGCTAGGTTGGGCATCGAGCCGGGTGTCATGAAGCCGGCCCAACATATCTGGCCTCCAGTCCTTCTCCTCGGGCCGGCGTACATGGCACCAGCCTTACAGATGGTGTCCCCGGTTCGCCAGCATGGCCCAGTGCGGGCTATTCCACCTTGCCGCACTGGCCGGGCTACGGGGACCATTCAACCTGGTAGGGTTGGGGAGGCTCGGTGCTCAAGAGCGCGTGTCCTCCTTCACGGTCCGGTATACCCGGTGCCACCTCCACGTACCAGTCCTCCGGTGGCAGCCCCCCGCACCAGGCTGTCTCTCCGGGTTCTCTCTCCAGCTGCTTCCACCTGTCCAGCGCTGTCAGAGCCTTCCTCCTCTCCAGCACAGCCTGAGTATGAACTGCCTGCTTTCCCAGCGCTGTCTGAACTGTCTGCCTGCCCAGCGCTGTCCGTCTGTCCAGAGCCGTCCAGCCAGGATCCGCCAGAGCCGTCCAGCCAGGACCAGCCAGAGCCGTCCAGCCAGGACCAGCCAGAGCCGTCCAGCCAGGACCAGCCAGAGCCGTCCAGCCAGGACCAGCCAGAGCCGTCCAGCCAGGATCAGCCAGAGCCTTCCGCCAGCCAGGATCAGCCAGAGCCTTCCGCCAGCCAGGATCAGCCAGAGCCTTCCGCCAGCCAGGATCAGCCAGAGCCTTCCGCCAGCCAGGATCAGCCAGAGCCTTCCGCCAGCCAGGATCCGCCAGAGCCGGCCAGCCAGGATCCGCCCCTCAGTCCGGTGCTGCCCCTCAGTCCGGTGCTGCCCCTCAGTCCGGTGCTGCCCCTCAGTCCGGTGCTACCCCTCAGTCCGGTGCTACCCCTCAGTCCGGTGCTACCCCTCAGTCCGTTGCTGCCCTTTGGTATAGTGGGATTGACATGGAGGGTGGCCATTGGGAGGAGGCCACGGAAGCGGGGGTTGACTATGGTGGGGTGGGGACCACGACCAGAGCCGCCACCGTGGACAGACGCCCACCCAGACCCTCCCCTAGACTTTGTGCTGGTGCGCCCGGAGTTCGCACCTTAAGGGGGGGGGGGTTCTGTCACGTTTCCTGACCTGTTTTCTGTTGTGTTTGTATTATTTAGTTGGTCAGGGCGTGAGTTGGGGTGGGTTGTCTGTGTCATTTTCTATGTGGGGATGTTTGTGTTCGGCCGGGTATGATTCTCAATCAGAGGCAGCTGTAGATCGTTGTCCCTGATTGAGAATCATACTTAGGCAGCCGGGGTTCACGTGTGTGTTTGTATCTTGTGTATCTCGTGTCAGTGTTCGTGCCTCACGGGACTGTTTGACGGTAGTTTCATTTTGTATTTTGTATCGTATATGGTTTATTTTTTGTTATTAAATTACCATGGAAACCAACCACTCCGCATTTTGGTCTGATCCGTCTCGCCTCTCCTCGTCCGAGGAGGAGGATTACGACTACCGTAACAGTATAGTAAATGAACGAATTCATAGAACTGAACCAGGGCTGTAAACAAGCATCATTAAAGGGGCAATCTGCAATTGCTACATCCATTGTTGGACTATATTAATGATATGTAACCGTTGTTTCTTGAAGATAACTTATAAATGCATCATGAGCTGAGTTCAACTGTCATACCCCATCAGAACCCAAAATATAACTTGTTTTACTCCAATGTTTGTAAAAAAAAGTGAATGTAAACATTTTACATTACATTTGAGTCATTTAGCAGACAAGAGTGACTTACAGTCATGAGTGCATACATTTTCATACTGGTTCCCCATAACCTTGGCGTTAGAAGCGACATGCTTTACCAACTGAGCCACACGGGACTAAACAAACACGATATGGCTTCAAAAAATGTTAAACTATCATTTTGATAGCATGGATGGTCAGTCCTTGCATCCATAGCTCTGTTTTTGAACTTGAAAGTGGTTGTATTTCTCCAGCCCCATTCCTCAGCTTTTTACCGAAACATTGGAGTACGCTTTATTGTTTCAACTGCTGATTCCCCCTTTAACATAGGAACACAATAATTTGACAGTGATTGAATATCGATCATCTTTCCCAATGGAGGGGAGGTGATGGAATTCAAATGGAAATGATATTGATTCCAGCTCATCACTTTAGTGGGGTTTACAAGTACGGTGCAAGTCTTTGCATGTTGATACATTCATACATTACTACAGACAATGATCCTTTTGAAAATCATTTCCAAGGATGACGATTATAATATACTGTAAGAACTAAAGGTAATACTATGTCATCACCATTAGTCTATGGTCATTGGCATCACTAAGGCTAGTAATGGAGGCTGTGTTTAAGGCCTATGTCACCTCTAAGGGGATTTTAAAGGCTATATGTCAGGCTTTTGTCCCCTCTAAGGCGATAGTAAACACTGTATGTCAGGCTTATGTCATGAGGAAATCTTCTCTCATTGTGTTTGTTTCCAGCTTGATAACCCAGACGAGCAGGCTGCACAGATCAGGAGAGAACTGGATGGACGACTGCAGATGGCTGATCAGATCGCCAGGGTAAGACACCACTACCTGAAAGTAAAGTAGAGAATTAGACACCAACCCACCCCTCTTAAATCACCTCACCAGAGCTGTAACATATACTGTAGAAGGCAGTAGGCCTAAGGCCTATACACTAAGTAGTAGAGGTACTACAGTATGTGTGTGTTCTGAACCATAGGCCCTCACATGAGCAAAACAGCCTCAATAATGTAAAAGCAGAGGTAGACTCAGGGCAGGAGTACGCATGAATAAACATTCTCTTTAAAAAAACCTGTACCCTTTATGGTTGTAGACTTCACTATGGACGTGTGTGTGATCGTGTGCCTGCGTGTGTACGACCCTGTGTGTATGCCTGCGTGCGTCTGTCTAACAGGGCGGCAAGTTTCCCAAGTTTGTGTCCAAAGAGATGGAGGCCATGTTCATAGAGGAGCTGAGATCCTCAGTGAACCTGCTAATGGCTAACCTGGAGAGCATGCCGGTGTCCAAGGGAGGAGAGTTCAAACTGCAGAAGCTCAAACGAGGGCACAACACCTCCATCATAGACATGGGCCAGGAGGACGAGAACACGCTGTCCAAGTCTGATGTGGTGCTCTCCTTCACTCTGGAGGTATGGTTGGTTAACACTGCAGCTCACACAGCCTGCCTGAGACACAGAAATGTCTTGAGTCAATAAATGTTCAACCCGTTTGTTATGTCAAGCATAAATAAGTTCAGGAGTAAAAATGTGTTTAACACGTCACATAATAAGTTGCATGGACTCTGTACAATAATTGTGTTTAACGGGATTTTTGAATGACACACATAAATATCTGTAAGGTCCCTCAATCGAGCAGTGAATTTCAAACTCAGATTCACAGATCACAAAGACCAGGCAGTTTTTCCAACGCCTCGCAAAGAAAGGCACCTATTGGTAGATGGGTAAAAAAAATGTAGACAGACATTGAATTTTCCTTTGAGCATGGTGAAGTTATTAATTACACTTTGGGTGGTGTATCAATACACCCAGTCACTACAAAGATACAGGTGTCCTTCCTAACTCAGGAAGGAAACCGCTCAGGGATTTCACCATGAGGCCAATGGTGACTTTGAAACAGTTACAGAGTTTAATGGCTGTGACAGGAGAAAACTGAGGATCAACATTGTACTGCAGTTACTCTACCATACTAATCTAAATGACAGAATGAAATGAAGGAAGCCTGTACAGAACAAAAATATTCCTAAACATGCATCCTGTTTGCAATAAAAGCACTAAAGTAAAACTGCAAAGAATGTTGCAAAGAAATTAACGTTATGTCCTGAATACAAAAGTGTTATGTTTGGAGCAAATTGAACACAACACATCACTGAGTACCACTCTTCAATATTCAAGGATGGTGGTGGCTGCATCATGTTTTGGGTATGCTTGTCATCAGCAAGGACTAGGGAGTTTTTGAGGATAAAAATAAACGTAATAGAGCTAAGCACTTTGTCATTATAGGTTATTGTGTGTAGATGGGTGAGAAATTATCAATTTAATCCATTTTGAATTCAGGCTGTAACACAATAAAATGTGGACTACTATAAGTCAAGTGGTATGAATACTTTCTGAAGGCACTGTAGGCTCTGATGAGTAATGTCCCATGGGACATAGTCCCTCCTCTCTCGTATACCTCAGAAGGTTTTGTTGCAGCAGTCGTAATGTTTTACACTCCCTATTCTGCTGGTCTCAGGGGACATGGCTGTAGATCAGAGAGGCTGAGCTGATCTGGGCGGCCCATGTCTGTGAAAAACCAAGGAAGATGTTTCTTTATAGTAGTATCAGTGTATTTAACAGTGCTCTAACTGTAAAATGTAATTTTGTGTTTGTGTCTGAAACTAGTTTGTAGGTGTTTGATCGGCGTGGTGGTGTGTTTTCTCTCAGGTGGTGATTGTGGAGGTTCAGGGGTTAAAGTCGCTGGCGCCCAATCGGATCGTCTACTGCACCATGGAGGTGGAGGGGGGGCATAAGCTCCAGACTGACCAGGCCGAGGCCTCCAAACCAACGTGAGTGTGACACGCACACACACACATGCACATATGCTGTGCACATACATGACATTACAGTGTTATTTATGAATAAATACCTAGTAACTGGGTAGTAAGTTCAGTGCATTCTAATAGTTTTTTTAATCTAAACAAAGTCATGTTAGCTAATCAGGTTAGGAACTACATAACTGCATTTAGATTTATCAGCACCTGATACAGATTGTGTTAATATGAGCACTAAGTCTTGAGTCCTCGTTGGGTGGCCTCATGTTCTGGCCATAGCTGCACAGCATGATGTGGTAATGATATTGCCTGTGCGAGTGTGATCAGGGCACAGATAACAAGGTTGTAGACGCTGAGCCGTACTGATTACCCAACATGCACCTTGCGACACTGCTTGTGTACTCTAGCAGGTGACTGAGGTGGGACGTGTGGATGTGTTGAGACATTTGCTTTGCTTTAATTAAAGGATACTCAGATGTATGTAGAGTATCAGAGATGAGTAAGTAATCCATATCTCTTCCTGATATAGATGATGAATTCATCATTGTCAGTAGAGGGAATTATTTCCTCATATATAATGCAGGGCTCATCACCACTCTTCCGTCCTTCTCCTCCCCTCTTCTCTCTGCCGTCCTTCTCCTTCCCTCTTCTCTCTGCCGTCCTTCTCCTCCTTCTCTCTGCCGTCCTTCTCCTCCTCCCCTCTTCTCTCTGCCGTCCTTCTCCTCCTCCCCTCTTCTCTCTGCCGTCCTTCTCCTCCTCCCCTCTTCTCTCTGCCGTCCTTCTTCTCCTTCCCTCTTCTCTCTGCCGTCCTTCTCCTTCCCTCTTCTCTCTGCCGTCCTTCTCCTCCTTCTCTCTGCCGTCCTTCTCCTCCTCCCCTCTTCTCTCTGCCGTCCTTCTCCTCCTCCCCTCTTCTCTCTGCCGTCCTTCTCCTCCTTCCCTCTTCTCTCTGCCGTCCTTCTCCTCCTTCCCTCTTCTCTCTGCCGTCCTTCTCCTCCTCCCCTCTTCTCTCTGCCGTCCTTCTCCTCCTCCCCTCTTCTCTCTGCCGTCCTTCTCCTCCCCCCCCTTCTCTCTGCCGTCCTCTCCAGGGTTTTTTGGGATCAAAAAGGGGCTTAGGTAGTGGGTGTGGCAGGGGGAGTGGCAATGAGAGCGCGGCAAAAATGTTTCATTCTACAAATTTCTCCATGGAGCTGAGAGACATTTTTGCTGTTTTGAAGCTGATTTCCCGTAATTCTGCACATTTTGCCATGGCTTATGCTGTATTATTTTGCTCAAACATAATAAAATTGATACTCAAAATGAATGAATTGTTTTTGGTATTGTATATTCTCCCTGACTGTCTAGCTTTATTTTTGGTGATTATTAGAGCTCAAAGATTATATTATTTAAAAAATGTATTTGCTCCATTATCTTTCCGACATACTTTCTGTTTTTAGTCTATTTCCTCTCTTCCCCTCCCTCTGATTTGAACAGCAGGATGGTATGTCCTATGCTAGAGCTATAGTAGCTAAAACAGTTTGTAACAGTAACCCTGTACCCTAGCCATCAATACTCATTCAGAAGTGTTCATCTTGAAGAGGGCCTTGTTCTGAGTGAACAGATGTTGCTGGTTGATTGTAGTTTTAGGGTCACGCTGTTACTGTAACACACCCTAGTGTGAAATATGTGGCCCAGTGGGTCTTTGTCATCTGTTACTGTCAGAGTTTTATCAGTCTCTATGCCCTGAGTGCACAGAGATAGAGAGCAGTTATTGTCTACAGTCTAGACTTTGGCAAGGGATGCAGCTGTGCCCATCATTGACATCAAACTCTGTGTCCAAGCTTATGGGTTAGGGTTAGAATTAAGGTTTGAGGCCTCCCAAGTGGCGCAGCGGTCTAAGGCACTGCATCGCAGTGCTAGAGGCGTCACTACAGATCTGGGTTTGATCCCGTGCTGTGTCACAACTGGCTGTGATCGGGAGTCCCACAGGGTGGCGCACAATTTGCCTGGCGTCGTCCGGGTTAGGCCGGGGGGCTTTACTTGGCTCTTCACGCTCTAGTGACTCCTGCAGGCTGACCTCAGTCGTCAGTTGAACGGTTTTTCCTCTGACACATTGGTGCGGCTGGCTTCCGGGTTAAGCGGGCGGGTGTTAAGAAGCGCGGTTTTGCGGGTCATGTTTTGGAGGAGGCATGGCTCGACCTTCGCGTCCCAAGCCTGTTGGGGAGTTGCAGTGATGAAACAAGATCAAAATTGCGGGTAAAATTTAAAAATAAAACAAATAAAAAGGTTAGGGTTAGGGCTAGGTTAAGGATTTAGGATTTTAAATGGGAATACATTTATTGTTCCTACACGCATAGTAAAACAAGTGTGTGTGTGTGTGTGTGTGTGTGAGAAAGAGATGGGGCTTTTTTAGGCCCTGCTTCCTCACAGTGGAAAGCTCAGATGGGATCTGTGAGTGGATCAGTGTAAACTTTAGTTCAACCTCAATTGTTCCTGAAACAGAGGATAGTTTATTTGTGCTAGATACAGTATCTCGGTCAGACAGCCATGGATAACGGAACACTGAGTACATTTAAAAAAGGGATTCATTCCTTCTCTTCCATGATGCACAGATGGCCAGTCTCTTGTTGAACTTTGCATAGGAATGTTAGGTTCTAAATATCAGAGTTAGAACTCAACGGACATTATGAAAGCTTTTAAACCAAGTTTATTCCTGCCAAAGGATCGAACAGCTGAACCGACCAAGACATATTCACACAAGCACTGATATTAAACTATTTCTCCTCTGCTGAGTCTCCTCCTGCACATCTGAACAGCCAATGTATCTCTGTTGCTTGACAGAGAACCTTAGTGATATCTGTTCTTCCTCACTTCATCTGACCTGACTTCTGTCCCAAAGTGCTCACTCCTCCCCAACTCACGGCTGTCATGGTGACTGGTACCAGACTGTGTCTCTTCTCCTCCCAGAGGATCCCTCCCTTAGGATCCCTGATGGCTAACAATAACATATTCTGACATAATGTAAACATTATACATTAACCTCTCTCCCTCAGTGACATGAATAAGTATATTTCATATTCTCAGAACCCAACAGTCCCCTCTGTTGAACATTAACCCCATACTGTTCATCACTATATAAACTTTGACATTTCTTATAAATGGACAAACAATGATAATACAACATTAACAAAAAATGTAACACAAGACATATCAGCATTAATAAGGTGGTAAGCTATGCATAATTATATATGCATGAAAACCCAAAGTCTGATAACATGACAATTCCAACTCTCTCTTCACCTGTCTCTATGCCTCCAGGACACTCTATACCTCCAGGATACGGATTCCACAAAAATGAAGGCCCTAGAGAACTTCCTCATGCTTTCACCCAGTCTTCCCCTTTCCGGCCACAGGCTCCGAAAGGTGTTCCCAAGCCATGTCATTTTCACTTTGTTCTCCTTCTTCCTCCATTGCCACCTGATCGGCACGTCACCTGATAGGCAAGTGCGTATCACTAATCAATGTCTTCAGAATGTTGTGACATGACGATCTTTACCGCTGCAGGTGCTGCAAGGAATACTGTGTGTGGACCAGACCAGTGCTGTCCCAACACCCCCGCCTGGTGTATCTTTATGTACACTCAATCTCCAGAATTCAGTCAGTGCTCCCGGTTATCTCCTGCTCCTCATGTGCCGCTTTCACCTGGGAATATACACACTGCAACGCATGGGTCATTTCCTGACAACAGGATAACATAGACTCTCCCAACAAAGCTACTAGAGTAACCCCTGCTACTACTGACACTGCCCATGACGCATACCTCCAAATCCCTCATTTGCGCCGTAGTCCAATTCCATGCTGCTACTATATAGCCACCTTCAGTTACTGTCCCTACAGCGACTGCCGTGAGAATAATCACTGCATGGAATCTGTCAAGTGTTTGCTGGTTGTTATAAATGGAAGAGATTAATGACATTTACATTACATTTAAGTCATTTAGCAGACGCTCTTATCCAGAGCGACTTACAAATTGGTGCATTCACCTTATGATATCCAGTGGAACAACCACTTTACAATAGTGCATCTAACTCTTTTAAGGGGGGGGGGGGGCTAGAAGGATTACTTTATCCTATCCTAGGTATTCCTTAAAGAGGTGGGGTTTCAGGTGTCTCCGGAAGGTGGTGATTGACTCCGCTGACCTGGCGTCGTGAGGGAGTTTGTTCCACCATTGGGGTGCCAGAGCAGCGAACAGTTTTGACTGGGCTGAGCGGGAACTGTACTTCCTCAGAGGTAGGGAGGCGAGCAGGCCAGAGGTGGATGAACGCAGTGCCCTTGTTTGGGTGTAGGGCCTGATCAGAGCCTGAAGGTACGGAGGTGCCGTTCCCCTCACAGCTCCGTAGGCAAGCACCATGGTCTTGTAGCGGATGCGAGCTTCAACTGGAAGCCAGTGGAGAGAGCGGAGGAGCGGGGTGACGTGAGAGAACTTGGGAAAGTTGAACACCAGACGGGCTGCGGCGTTCTGGATGAGTTGTAGGGGTTTAATGGCACAGGCAGGGAGCCCAGCCAACAGCGAGTTGCAGTAATCCAGACGGGAGATGACAAGTGCCTGGATTAGGACCTGCGCCGCTTCCTGCGTGAGGCAGGGTCGTACTCTGCGAATGTTGTAGAGCATGAACCTACAGGAACGGGTCACCGCCTTGATGTTAGTTGAGAACGACAGGGTGTTGTCCAGGATCACGCCAAGGTTCTTAGCACTCTGGGAGGAGGACACAATGGAGTTGTCAACCGTGATGGCGAGATCATGGAACGGGCAGTCCTTCCCCGGGAGGAAGAGCAGCTCCGTCTTGCCGAGGTTCAGCTTGAGGTGGTGATCCGTCATCCACACTGATATGTCTGCCAGACATGCAGAGATGCGATTCACCACCTGGTTATCAGAGGGGGGAAAGGAGAATGACGTTGGAAGAGTATCCATCCTAACAAAACTCTGAGTCACAGGTTTCCTGAAAGTTGACAACAGTGTCTGAAATGCCAACACTATCTCTGCTACTTTCACCATGATCTGGGTATGTGTAATAGTCCCTATATTGTGCACAGTTAGCTGTCCTCCCTCTCCTACGAGCTATCTCCTGTAGCAATATACATAGAGTGGTATCATCCCCAGAGACTATCACCCCGACCTCAATTTATGAGCCCCCACAGATCTCCATCCCAGTCACATTCCATCCCACTTAACAGCCTTATGTAAACATTGTCTCAAACACAGACCTCATGTGTACCTCGCCTCCTGCTACAGATACATTTTCACATATATCATTCCATCTAACCCATAACACACTAGTCACTACTCCTAATGCACTTCTAAAGTTATAAACATAATAAAACATTCTCAAATCAGTTAGTCAATATTCACCAATCCCTCCTCTAGAACAATGATCACTCTTATGTTCCACAACACATAAAAACATATTGACTTGAAAGGGAAAGAGAAAAGGTACATGTTTAATAATTCACACCACCCTTGATGTGACAAAGACTGGGGAAAGAACCGTCCATCCGTTCCGTTCTATCCCCATGTGATGCTGGTCTCCATGCCGTCTCCTTCATTTTCATCCTTGGGTGTTATTGCAAGACACAGGCTACGAGCCTTGTATGCAATTAATTGTACCGTATCATCCAGCAATCTATATGTATTGATGCAATTTAACATTACAATTCTGATGACATGGTAAAACAAATAAACCTTCATGGTTGACCCAAGCTATCATCCAGTGAGTTCTCTAACAACCTCCCTCTCGGAGGACACTTAAAGGTAAGGTTTCTAGAGTGGAAAAACCCTCCCTAGGCCCAATCAATTCTAGCAGTGCACCCACACCTCACAGTTTGAGAGTAGAGCTCTCTCTCGCTTTATCCGAATCATAATTAAAACATTTGATAAACTATCCAACCCACATTTAGAATGACAGTCCTTAGTGCTTTACTTTGAGTCTATCACTCAACTTCAAGTTTCTCAACCTGGCACACATCATCACGGTTAGAATGTACATTTATAAACGGGACCAGATATTACCGGTAATAACTCTTCTCATTACCACCCCCATTTGTCCCTGTTCTCCTGTGTCGAGTGGCATGGTAATGAAAGATCGGTATCTCAATGCATTCTTAGTCCAAATTGTTTGCAGTGTCTAGACCTTCCTCAATATCACCCCCCCCTTTTCCCGGCACTTCTTTATAGCGTTACAGTTCATCTTCCCAACGGCACATATGTAAGTCTAGCCTCTCACATTTGATGGCCCTTGATAATGTCCGATTTCAATATAGAGTAATCCATTTTTTCTACGTACACAAGTCTCTCACCTGAGCCTCTACCACCATTATGTCTGGTCCATTTCTCCCACCAGTACACCAGGAGCATGAGAGAAGTTTGAATGTGATCTCTCGCCAAGCTCACTCCACATGCGCGATCTCAGGACTCATGGCGTGCTCCTGCCGCCCGTAACCAGGTTAATGGCTCGGACGCAGACCGGAGTGTTAACAGTCACTGTCGCATTGAACGTCTTTGTCGCTCTTTCTTCAGCCGGTTAGGGAGGGTTTTGAGGTTCACATACACTGTTCATGGTCAAATTATTCCAACCATGCATTAAGACCCCATCTGACGTCAACTTCCATGATAACCTCAAGAGAAGACAGATCAGAACATCAGTTTAGTTACAAGCATTGACTATATGACAAATTATTACATTTCCAATATTCTTAATACCTTTATATCTAAGACAAATGTCAAAGAGCATAACAACATACTGTTACTGTTGAAACCATTTTCAAAATTAGTTCATACTCCCTTATTTTACTGGCGACCTCTCGGAATAGTTACCAGATCAGGGAGTTAGCACCCTAACCCATGGGGAATCCCAACAATCCAGCAGACCCAATCTGGTGAAATTTGTATCGAAAGAAAGACAAAAATGAAATCAGCAATACACATATCACAATCCATTTGGAGTAACTGTCAACCCTTATTAACATATATTTTTCGTTTTATATGCAAATTTGAAAAAAAATAAACAAATTTGAATGACCAATCAACTTAGAATTACAACTCTTGATCTCCATAAGGAAATAATGATATCCATAAGGAAATAATGGTATCCCATAAAGTAATGGTGAAATAGACTAGAGACTGGTGTTTTTCATTCATTTTATAATTAAATCCCACCTGTTTCGACCATTTCTAGTGAGATTGATCAGGATACAGGGCATTCGATACCATTAAATATTTACTTTACCTTTTTCTTTCTCTGTCCTTCAGAAACCATTTAAAAAATGTCAAACATGTCCATCCTTCTGCATAGCCAATTTAAAACCAAATTGAAAAGACCCCATAAAATAATTCCAATGGTATCCGGTAAGTTGTATGTGCCCGCTGGTGTGTCTGGTAAACCGTAGGTCAAAAACACACACGTGAACAGGCCTTTCTTACCTGGGAACTCCGTTCATGGCCTAATCTAGATACTTTTATACTTAAAACTGCCGAATATCACTAACTGCTCTCCCCAAGACCACAGTCTCAGGGAACATTCCAACGAGAGATAATGAAACCCCCTCTTCTGGAAAAGCATGTGTACGTTGTTGTTAGCATTCGCTATGTTACATCTTAATCAGCAATTCAAAAGTATTAATTATAAACCAAACATGATAATGGTAAATCCACTGTCCATACTCCCATCATTAAACATTTGTTTTAATCCACCCCATCGTTTATGTATCCTTTATTTAGCATGTACTACCCTTAGACATGGCGACATTATCTCGCCACTGAGTCTAACGATTCACTGGTGTCTTTTCGCCATGATTCTCCATAACCACCGCACCACAATGTTCATGAACTAAAACAAAACATTTTAAAAGTTCATTTTAGGTTTGGTAACCCCACTGCTAATTTCTCATGACTCCTCCCTTTCGTCCATTCTAAAAATCTATTCCAGAATAAGACGACATAAAATGTAAATCTATTTTATAATGAAACTACATAAAATGTCTCACGAGATAAAAAAATCCCTCTAAGGTTTTCTGAGTTTGCAAGGAGTGTTTGGCCAGATAATTTTAATGTGTTACCTCTTCAGAATCCATCCCCTTGGCATTTTGCCTAGATTTTTCAACCCAAAATACTTTTTACTTTGACAAATTTTGCCAATTTCTCATCATAAGGAATACACAATATTTGATCCCTGACATCTATGAAAACGTTGGTTGAGATGTGGTCTCCTACATCTCCCTCCACATGAAAAACGTGATCTGTATGAACTACTATCGATCGAACCGAGGCCATACACTGCTATCTAACATTTTCCTCTCCCGCTGCTTTCAAGAGGATTTTTTGCAACCCTTTTGAAAAAAATGCAAATGCTTGCATCGCAGCATCCCTCCCGAATGCAGCGGACTCCATTCCCACCTTACACTCCCTATTTCAATGACCAACAGCCCCACACCTAACAGCCCCACACCTAAAAGAGGACATAGGTTGATTTTCCCTTTCCTCCCTTTTCCCTTGTCTTACTTGGGCCATTGAAACCACTGTTAATGACTTTCACTGTGGCTGCATTAACCACTCGTACATCTGCGGAGTAAACGGAATTAGCTTCCTCTCTCCATGCTGCTTGTACTATTTCATCCCAGTGAGAATGCTGGTCCAATACTCCCGCAATTTCCGTTTTGATCACAGGTTTCAAACCTGCCATCAAAGCCGACATACGTCAACAGTGAAGAGGCGACTCCGGGATGCTGACCTTCTAGGCAGAGTTCCTCTGTCCAGTGTCTGTGCTCTTTTGCCCATCTTAATCTTTTCTTTTAATTGGCAAGTCTGAGATATGGCTTTTTCTTTGTAACTCTGCCTAGAAGGCCAGCATCCCGGAGTCGCCTCTTCACTGTTGACTTTGAGACTGGTGTTTTGCAGGTACTATTTAATGAAGCTGCCAGTTGAGGACTTTTGAGGCGTCTGTTTCTCAAACTAGACACTCTAATGTACTTGTCCTCTTGCTCAGTTCTGCACCGGGGCCTGCCACTCCTCTTTCTATTCTGGTTAGAGTCAGTTTGCGCTGTACTGTGAAGGGAGTAGTACACAGCGTTGTACGAGATCTTCAGTTTCTTGGCAATTTCTCACATGGAATAGCCTTCATTTCTCAGAACAGGAATAGACTGACAAGTTTCAGAAGAAAGTTATTTGTTTCCGGCCATCTTGAGCCTATAATCGAACCCACAAATGCTGATGCTCCAGCTACCCAATTTGTAAGTCGCTCTGGATAAGAGCGTCTGCTAAATGACTTAAATGTATATGTAAATGTCATCAACTAGTCTAAAGAAAGACAGTTTTATTGCTTCTTTATCAGCACAACAGTTTTCAGCTGTGCTAACATAATTGCAAAAGGGTTTTCTAATGATCAATTAGCCTTTTAAAATTATAAACTTGGATTAGCTAACACAACGTGCCATTGGAACACAGGAGTGATGGTTGCTGATAATGGGCCTCTGTACACCTATGTAGATATCCCATTAAAATCAGCTGTTTCCAGCTACAATAGTAATTTACAACATTAACAATGTCTACGCTGTATTTCTCATTAATTTGATGTTATTTTAATGGACCAAAAATGTGCTTTTCTTTCAAAAACAAGGAAATGTCTAAGTGACCCCACATTTTTGAACGGTAGTGTGTATATATACACAGTGCCAGTCAAACTTTGGACACCTACTCATTCAAGGGTTTTTCTTTATTTTTACTGTTCTACATTGTAGAATAACAGTGAAGACATCAAAACTATGAAGTAACACTTATAGAATCATGTAGTAACCAAAAAAGTATTTCTCAAAATATATTTTATATTTGAGATTCTTCAAAGTAGCCTTGGTGACAGCTTTGCACACTCTTGGCATTCTCTCAACCAGCTTCATGAGGCAGTCACCTGGAATGGATTTCAATCAACAGGTGTGCCTTGTTAAAAGTTAATTTGTTGAATTTCTGTCCTTCTTGATGCGTTTGAGCCAATCATTTGTGTTGTGACAAGGTAGGGGTGGTATACAGAAGATACCCCTATTTGGTAAAAGACAACAGCTCAAATAAGCGAAGAGAAATGACAGTCCGTCATTACTTTAAGACATGAAGGTCAGTCAATTTCTAGAACTTTGAAAGTTTCTTCAAGTGCAGTCGCAAAAACCATCAAGTGCTATGATGAAATTGGCTCTCATGAGGACCACCACAGGAAAGAAAGACCCAGAGTTACCCCTGTTGCAGAAGATAAGTAAAATTTTTAAATGTAACCTTCATTTAACTGGGCAAGTCAGTTAAGAACAAATTCTTATTTCAATGACGGCCTACCGGGGAACAGTGGGTTAACTGCCTTCTTCAGGGGCAGAACAACAGATTTTTACCTTGTCAGCTCTGGGATTCGACCTATCGGTTACTGGCCCAACCACTAGGCTACTAGGCTTCCTGCCGCCCCCTCAGAAATCGGCAATGAACTGGTTGTGCCACCTTTAACTGCAATGACTCCAACCAAACACGTTCTGTAGTTGTTGATCAGTCTCTCACATTGCTGTGGAGGAATTTTGGCCCACTCTTCCATGCTTAACTGCTGTAATTCAATAACATTTGTGGGTTTTCAAGCATGAACTGCTTGTTTCAAGTCCTGCCACAACTCAATTGGGATTATGTCTGGACTTTGACTATGCCATTCCCAAACTTCAAATTTGTTGCTTTTTAGCCATTTTCATGTAGACTTGATTGTGCGTTTTGGATCATTATCTTGCTGCAAGACCCAGCTGTGCTTCAGCTTCAGCTCAGACAGATGGCCTGACATTCTCCTGTAGAATTATCTGATATAGAGCAGAATTCATTGTTCCTTCTAATAAGGAAAGTCATCCAGATACTGAGGCAGCAAAGCAACCCCAAACTACCACACTACCACCACCATGCTTGACCGTTGGTATGAGGTTCTTACTGTGGAATGCAGTGTTTGGTTTTCGCCAGGCATAATGTCGTCCAAAAAGTTATACTTTTTAATCATCTGTCCATAGAACATTCTTCCAAGAGTCTTGATGATCATCCAGGTGCTTCCAGGTTCTTTTTGGCAAACTTGAGGCCACTTTTTGGATGACATGGGTCCCATTATGCCTTTTTGACAGGGGGTGCATGATTTTTTTTGTCTGATTTAGATATGTTTCTGCTTATAATTTCCAACATTTTGGTAGGCTATTTGTTAGTCAACTTGTCGATAATTAGATACATGTATGTCACGGCCGTTAACAGAAGAGGACCAAGGTGCAGCGTGGTAACCGTACATTTTCCTTTATTTATAAAAATTACGCAGGAAAAAAAATAAAAAATACTACAAAAACAAACCGTAAAGCTGAAGGCTATGTGCCCTAAACAAAGTCAACTTCCCACAAAGACAGGTGGAAAAAAGGGCTACCTAAGTATGGTTCTCAATCAGAGACAACGATAGACAGCTGCCTCTGATTGAGAACCACACCCGGCCAAACACAAAGAAATACACAACATAGAACATAGAATACCCACCCCAACTCACGCCCTGACCAAACCAAAATAGAGACATAAAAAGGATCTCTAAGGTTAGGGCGTGACAATGTAGCTTCTCTTTCTCTTTTTTATTTATTTCACATTTGTTTAACCAGGTAGGCCAGTTGAGAACAAGTTCTCATTTACAACTGCGGCCTGGCCAAGATAAAGCAAAGCAGTGCGACAAAAACAAAAACAGAGTTACACATAAACAAACGTACAGTCAATAATACAATAGAAAAATCTATGTACAGTGTGTGTAAATGTAGGGAGGTAAGGCAATAAATAGGCCATAGAGGCGAAATAATTACAATTTAACATTAACACTGGAGTGATAGATGTACAGATGATGATGTTCAAGTAGAGATACTGGGGTGCAAAAGAGCAAGAGGATAAATAACAATATGGGGTTGAGGTAGTTGGGTGTGCTATTTACAGATTGGCTGTGTACAGGTACAGTAATCAGTAAGCTGCTCTGACAGCTGATGCTTAAAGTTAGTGAGGGAGATATAAGACTCCAGCTTCAGGGATTTTTGCAATTTGTTCCAGTCATTGGCAGCAGAGACCTGGAAGGAAAGGTGGCCAAAGGAAGTGTTGGCTTTGGGGATGACCAGTGAAATATACTTGCTGGAGCGCGTGCTACGGGTGGGTGTTGCTATGGTGACCAGTGAGCTGAGATAAGGCGGGGCTTTACCGAGCAAAGACTTATAGATGACCTGGAGCCAGTGAGTTTGGCGACTAATATGTTTTGAGGGTCAGCCAACGAGAGCATACAGGTCGCAGTGGTGGGTAGTATATAGGGCTTTGTGATAGACTACATCCAGTTTGCTGAGTAGAGTGTTGGAGGCTATTTTGTAAATGACATCGCCGAAGTCAAGGATCGGTAGGTCTGTTTTACGAGGGTATGTTTGGCAGCATGAGTGAAGGAGACTTTATTGCGAAATAGGAAGCCGTTTCTAGATTTAACTTTGGATTGGAGATGCTTAATGTGAGTCTGGAAGGAGAGTTTACAGTCTAACCAGACACCTAGGCATTTGTAGTTGTCCACATATTCTAAGTCAGAACCGTCCAGAGTAGTGATGCTAGTCAGGCAGGCAGGTGCGGGCAACAACTGGTTGAAGAGCATGCATTTAGTTTTACTAGCATTTAATATCAGTTGGAGGCCACGGAAGGAGTGTTGTATGGCATTGAAGCTCGTTTGGAGGTTTAACACGGTGTCCAAAGAAATGCCAGATGTATACAGAATGGCGTCATCTGCGTAGAGGTGGATCAGAGAATCCCCAACAGCAAGAACAACTTCATTGATATATACAAAGAAGAGAGTCGGCCCTAGAAGACTAAATAAACCCTTTCTCAACAGAATAATGCAATAGATTGATCGAGTGAATGCATCAATCTAGTTGGCATTGGTAAAGTTTTCATTGTCATCATTAGCTGAGCAAAGACGTTTCGGGACTGGGGAAAAAATACTATAAAGCAACAACAAAAAAAAAGGAAAGTTTTTCTGTGCAAAATGTCAAAATTACATGAGTTTGACCGGTTGTAAGGAAAAAGAAAGCTGTGAAAGTGACCCAACGTGTTTCTGATGAGATATCTGCAAGAAATGTTAATTCTGCAGGAGTTCTTATTCATGCAATGTGAGTTATAGACCTAGAGTCAGTTTCCAGATTTAAGTTTCTGTTTAACCCATCTAAACTACAGTTCCCTTGACATGCCATCGGCCTATTTGAAGTCCCGTCTTGTGACTGTCGAATTTGTATAGCGCCTCACAATCATCACACATAACATAGCCGGCACTGCTATCATCCTTTTATAGCATATTTTCCAAATATTGCTTTTCTTTCTCCCTTCTCTTTATTTTCAAATCTCATATCGCAGCTTTTGTCTTACTGAATTGAACTTTGACAATGGCCTTTTTTCCTCTGTGGATTGACATTAACTTTTTCTGCCCATTCCCAAAAGCATTGTTTGGCAATTGGCTGTGTAGTCTATTTGGTGCATGTACAGTTAAGCCCCGAAGCTTAGGGTTATGCACTAATACCAGATAGCCTAAAATAATGAAAGAAAAATCTTTGGGTTATGAGTCAACCCGCACATCATTAGTAGGTGTGTATGTTTGTGGCTCCAGCTCTGTGCTGTACTATGTTGTGCTGCTCCGCACGTGTGGCTGAGCTGAGATTTACATCACTACTAAGTCCCATAGGAATGCCCCAGGCCTGTGCTCCTGGCTACTGAGGCTCAAACATGACTCAAACCAACACCAGGCCTCACATCTGAGCCACGAGCCAGGCTTAGACATACACTCATCCCTAGATATACCAGGCGGTGTCAGAGGAAAGCCCTAAACATTTTCAAAGACTCCAACCACCCAAGTCATAGACTGTTCTCTCTGCTACCGCATGGCAAGCAGTACCAATGCACCAAGTCTGGAAGCAACAGGACCCTGAACAGCTTCTACTGTACCCCCAAGCCATAAGACTACTAAATAAGAAGTCCAGGTAGCTATTTGGTTAACTATTTAACTATACTGAACAAAAATATAAAACGCAATATGCAACAAAGTCAAAGATTTTACTGAGTTACAGTTCCTATAAGGAAATCAATCACTTGCAATAAATACATTAGGCCCTAATCTATGGAATTCACATGCCTGGGAATACAGATATGCATCTGTTGGTCACAGATACCTTGAAAGAAAGGTAGGGCGTGGATCAGAAAACCAGTCAGTATCTGGTGTGACCACCATTTGCCTCATGCAGCACGACAGATCTCCTTCGCATAGAGTTGCTCAGGCTGTTGATTGTGGCCTGTGGAATGTTGGCGGGAACTGGAACACTCTGTCGTACATGTCGATCCAGAGCATCCCAAACATGCTCAATGGGTGACATGTCTGGTGAGTATGCAGGCCATGGAAGAACTGGGACATTTTCAGCTTCCAGGAACTGTGAACAGATCCTTGCGACATGGGGCCGTGCATTATCATGTTGAAACATGAGGTGATGGCGGTGGATAAATGGCACGACAATGGGCCTCAGGATCTTGTCACGGTATCTCTATGCATTAAAATTGCCATTGATAAAATGCAATGGTTTTCATTGTCCGTAGCTTATGCCTGCCCATACCGTAACACCAACACCACCATGGGGCACTCGGTTAACAACGTTGACATCAAAAAAAACTGCTCACCCAGAAAACACCAAACACGTGGTCTGGGGTTGTGAGGCCGGTTGGATGTACTGCCAAATTCTCTAAAATGATGTTGGAGGTGGCTTATGGTAGAGAACTTAACATCCATTTCTCTGGCAACCGCTCTGGTAGACATTCCTGCAGTCAGCATGCCAACTGCATGCTCCTTCAAAACATGAGACATCTGTGGCATTGTGTTGTGTGACAAAACTGCACAGTTTGTTATCGTCCCCAGCACAAGGTGCACTTGTGTAATGATCATGATGTTTAATCAGCCACACCTGTCGGTTGGATGGATTATCTTTGCAAAGGAGAAATGCTCACTATCAGGGATGTAAACAAATGTGTGCACAACATTTTGGAGAAATAATATTTTTGTACATATGGGACATTTCTGTGATCTTTTTCAGCTCATTACATGTTGTGTTGATATTTTTGTTCAGTGTATCTGCATTGATCCTTTTTGCACTAACTTTTTTGACTCGTCACATACGCTGCTGTTAGTGTGCTCATCTCAGGCACATTATAATGAGGAATACATACTGTGATCCTGACATCAATTTATATCTGTCATTTTCTGAAAGCAACATACATTATGTAATGTTATTTTATGATATGTAATCCAGACTTTAGTGATGCAAGGTAGAAAGCCAGTGTGAGGGTCTGTGCCAATGATGTATATTAACCCTGTATTGCTGATGCTATGTAATGACCAATGAAAGGCTTTGAAGCCAACTATTTTGGCACTCCATAGGAATAAATGGAATTCTACAGTATTTCAATTAAATGTTTCAAGGTCAAAATTACCTGTATTTCAGTATTTTGTTGATGTGAGGACAGTATATAGCCTCGCTACTGTTATTTTATTGTTGCTCCTTAATTATTTGTTATTTTTATCATTTTAATTTTTAATTAAAAAAAATAATTTGTATTTACTTATTTCTTCAGTTTATTTTAGTAAATACTTAACACTTTTTTTTCTTAACTGCATTGTTGTTTAAGGGCTTGTAAGTAAGCATGGCAAGCGGTACCAAACTAACACTAGAGAAATTGCTGACTAGAGTTAACGCAATGACTGGACATCTATGATATCTGCTAGCAGCAGATACTATAGACTTCCAGTCATTGTGCTAACGCTAGTTAGCATTGGCTCATGAAACTACCTCTAACTTCCTTCATACTGGACACAGAGACATGCAAATGGTATCCACGAGTTCATCTGACTCTGGGGAACTAGATAAAGGGCCTCATGGCCAAAATCCCGAGGTATCCCTTTAAGGTGTCTGTAATAGAATAATCGTGCAAAAACAAATGTACACAATAACAAATGCATTTCCATAGCTTCCAAAATATTTTTTACTATGGTGGGGAAGTGCCAAGATGGAGGCGCGGTGGCTTCAAAACAGTACCCCGTTAGTCATCTAGTGTATAAATAAATAAAAGGTCCACTCTCAAGGTTACAATGAAACAGCAATTACCACATTATACGTTTCGGCTTATATGCCTTCATCAGTGCTGTACAAATTAATTAGGAGACACATACTTAAAGATGTTTTATTGTCACATACACGGGATAGGGGGCGGCATAGAGCAAGGCAGTTAACCCCCAACAACAACTGCTCCCCGGGGGCCAATGACGTCAATTAAAGCAGCCACCCGCACCTCTTGATTCAGAGGGGTTGGGGTAGAAGACACGTTTCGGTTGAACGCATTCAGATGTGCAACTGACTAGGTATACCCTTTCCCTAGGTGCAGTGAAATGTGTTGTTTTACAGGGTTAGCCATGGTAATACAGTGCCCCTGGAGCAAATTAGGGTTAAGTGCCTTGCTCAAGGGTACATCGACACCACTACGCCGCCTGCTAGGCTGCGACACACCTGGGATGTGTTCAGTTCGATTAAACGTTTGCTATGTTGCGTGGCGGTTGTATTGAATGACACGTTTCCCCAAACCGTTCTTGAAAGTTTGCTCCGTTTGGTTTGTGTGGCGGGGTCTGGCATGAAGCAATGGGTGATGTGAGTGACTGAATGCATAGATTCCGCATGTGTTTCTCTGCTTATTAATAAAAATTGGATTTCCGGCTTGATACTTGAATCAATAGGTTGCTACAACCTAGCCTATGAATGAAAGTTTACAATTTAGATACACACAGGTCGAGAGAAAAATATGAGGTGACAGACAGTGACACATGGGCAGACAGTGACACATTCACATCCTCCTTGCACAATCTTGCCTGCATCTAGCTTATCTACGGAGTAATCATTAGTTCAACAGTTGCAAACGAGAGTTTCTATTGGACAAATTCAGGTATTTTTATCCTTGTTTCATTTGCTTCCGTTTAAACGCTTTTCAACAGAATCGGTGGAATGAATACACCCCTGATCACGTGTAAACACGGTTCACTTTCATAGCAACCACATTGTATTCCTTCTCGCCTCTATGCAGTCTCCTCCTCCTCACCTTTTCCCTTTGTCTGTGGGCTTCAATGCACAAGCTAAACCATGTCATAACCGCTACACACAGTCTACATCGTTGTCCCCATATTAGCTAAAGTAACGTCCTAGTCAACATAGCTAATAGAACTAATACATTAGTAAACCTGCTACAATCATGCAGTAAAGTTAGTGTATAGTCAGTAAGCAGTTTAGCCTTGACTTGGATGAGTTCCAGTGTTGTATTGGATAGTCATTGCCAACTAGCTAACATAGCATCCCCCTGATTGAGCCGGGTGTTTTAGTAGGCTAAACTAGCCAGCTGCATTTGCTAGCTAAGTAAGTGAAACTGAAATTGAAAAAATAAAAACTATTGCTTCTCCTTTTATTTTTTATTTTGTAATAAATTCATTTGTTGAAAACTGTTCAACTATTGTCTTTCTCTTTCTTTGAGTCAACTACTCACCACATTTTATGATCAGCAGTGCAAGCTAGCTGTAGCTTATGTGTTCAGTACTAAATTCATTCTCTGATCCTTTGATTGGGTGGACAACATGTCAGTTCAAGAGCTCTGATAGGTTGGAGGATGTCCTCCGGAAGTTGTCATAATTACTGTGTAAGTCTATGGAAGGGGGTGAGAACCATGAGCCTCCTAGGTTTTGTATTGAAGTCAATGTATCAAGAGGAGGACGGAAGCTAGCTGTCCTCTGGCTACACCATGTTGCTACCCTACAGAGTGCTGTTGAGGCTACTGTAGATCTTCATTGCAAAACAGTGTGTTTTAATTAATTATTTGGTGACGTGAATAAAACTATACTAAATAAATCTAAAAAGGATCACTTTTTTAAATGTTTTTCACAAATTACATTTTTGTGAAATTCACTGAGGAGGAAGTTCCTCCCCTTACGCTTCTGAGGAGCCTCCACTGGTGTGGTTTGATGTGGCAGTTAGATGTTTGTCGCCCATGAGACACCATAGGAACAAAGCCAGTAATCACTTCTTCAAAATAGTCATAATGAATCTACAATAATCTAAGATAACTTAACTTAAGATAACTCAACTGTTTTATTCATGCAATTGGCATTGAGGAGAATAGCACCTCCGTCACCGGCTTCATCAATAAGTGCATCGACAACGACGTCCCCACAGTGATCGTACTTTTATTTTATTTTTATTTAATTTCACCTTTATTTAACCAGGTGGGCTAATTGAGAACAAGTTCTCATTTACAACTGTGCCCTGACCAAGATAAAGCAAAGCAGACACAAACAACAACACAGAGTTACACATGTGAATAAACAAACATAATCAATAATACAATAGAAAAAGTCTATATACAGTGTGTGCAAATGAAGTAGGATAAGGAAGTAAGGCAATAAATAGGCCATAGTGGCGAAATAATTACAATATTGCAATTAAAAACTGGAGTGATAGATGTGCAGAAGATGAATGTGCAAGTAGAGGGTTACTGGGGTACAAAGGAGCAAAATAAATAAATAACAGTATGGGGATGAAATAGTTGGATGGGCTATGTACAGGTGCAGTGATCTGTGAGCTACTCTGACAGCTGGTGCTTAAAGTTAGTGAGGGAGATATGAGTCTCCGGCTTCAGTGATTTTTGCAATTCATTCCAGTCATTGGCAGCAGAGAACTGGAAGGAAAGGCGGAACACACACACACCACACACACATTGTTCTCCCTCACAAATAATTATAATGTACAGCATCTGGGTCAATAAATGACTTAATCATACTGACATTGGGAACTTATATTGGAAATGTACCTTAAAGGTTATTATTTAAGGTTATTGGTTCCTCCAAAGGAGGAATTGGCTTTGGGGGTGACCAGTGAAATATACCTGCTGGAGCGTGTGCTACGGGTGGGTGCTGCTATGGTGACCAGTGAGCTGAGATAAGGCAGGGCTTTACCTAGCAAAGACTTATAGATGACCTGGAGCCAGTGGGTTTGGTGACGAATTTGAAGCGAGGGCCAGCCAACGAGAGCATACAGGTCGCAGTGGTGGGTAGTGTATGGGGCTTTGGTGACAAAACGGATGGCACTGTGATAGACTGCATCCGATTTGCTGAGTAGAGTGTTGGAGGCTATTTTGTAAATGACATCGCCGAAGTCAAGGATCGGTAGGATAGTCTGTTTTACGAGGGTATGTTTGGCAGCATGAGTGAAGGATGCTTTGTTGTGAAATACGGAGCCGTTTCTAGATTTAATTTTGGATTGGAGATGCTTAATGTGAGTCTGGAAGGAGAGTTTACAGTCTAACCAGACACCTAGGTATTTGTAGTTGTCAACATATTCTAAGTCAGAACCGTCCAGAGTAGTGATGCTGGACGGGCAGGCAGGTGCGGGCAGCGATCGGTTGAAGAGCATGCATTTAGTTTTACTTGCATTTAAGAGCAGTTGGAGGCCACGGAAGTAGAGTTGTATGGTATTGAAGCTCGTCTGGAGGTTAGTTAACACAGTGTCCATAGAAGGGCCAGAAGTATACAGAATGGTGTCGTCTGCGTAGAGGTGGATCAGACAATCACCAGCAGCAAGAGCGACATCATTGATATATACAGAGAAAAGAGTCGGCCTCAGAATTGAACCCTGTGGCACCCCCATAGAGACTGCCAGAGGTGCGGACATCAGGCCCTCTGATTTGACACACTGAACTCTGTCTGAGAAGTAGTTGTTGAACCAGGCGAGGCTGTCATTTGACAAACCAAGGCTGTTGAGTCTGCCGATAAAAATGTGGTGATTGACAGAGTCGAAGCCTTGGCCAGGTCGATGAATACAGCTGCACAGTATTGTCTCTTATCGATGGCGGTTATGATATCATTTAGGACCTTGAGCGTGCCTGAGGTGCACCCATGACCAGCTCTGAAACCAGATTGCATAGCGGAGAAGGTACGGTGGGATTCGAAATGGTCGGTGATCTGTTTGTTAACTTGGCTTTCGAAGACCTTAGAAAGGCAGGGTAGGATAGATATAGGTCTGTAGCAGTTTGGGTCTAGAGTGTCTCCCCCTTTGAAGAGGGGGATGACCGTGGCAGCTTTGCAATCTTTGGGGTTCTCAGACGATACGAAAGAGAAGAGGCTAGTGATAGGGGTTGCAACAATTTCGGCGGATAATGTTAGAAAGAGATGGTCCAGATTGTCTAGCCCGGCTGATTTGTATGGGTCCAGATTTTGAAGCTCTTTCAGAACATCAGCTATCTGGATTTGGGTGAAGGAGAAATGTGGGATGCTTGGATAAGTTGCTGTGGGGGGTGCAGGGCTGTTGACCTGGGTAGGGGTAGCCAGGTGGAAAGCATGTCCAGCCATAGAGCAATGCTTATTGAAATTGTCAATTATCGTGGATTTATCGGTGGTGACAGTGTTTCCTAGCCTCAGTGAAGTGGGCAGCTGGGAGGAGGTGCTCTTATTCTCCATGGACTTTACAGTGTCCCAGAACTTTTTGGAGTTTGTGCTTCAGGATACAAATTTCTGTTTGAAAAAGCTAGCCTTTGCTTTCCTAACTGCCTGTGTATATTGGTTCCTAACTTCCCTGAAAAGTTGCATATCGCGGGGGCTATTCGATGCTAATGCAGTACGCCACAGGATGTGTTTGTACTGGTCAAGGGCAGTTAAGTCTGGAGTGAACCAAGGGCTTATCTCCTCCTGGTTCTACATTTTTGAATGGGGCAAGCCTATTTAAGATGGTGAGGAAAGCACTTTTAAAGAATAACCAGTCATAACAAGAGAGATTTACATGGTTATCAAACGTTACGCCAGGGTAAGCCTACATGAAACACATACCTTATTAAGTGTCTCTAAAATCCCCAATGGGAAAAATTATTGGAACCCTTTCCCTGTTTGACCTCTAGGTTTTATGGGTATTACGACTTATACTGTGGTACTCTATTGCCTTCAGTTGCGCTTTAAAGGGCAACGGCTACGCTGAAGCGTTCCTCAACCCACAACTAAACCCCTCCCAGTTTTTGAAAAGGTCATTCAAAACAGCATTGTTTCCGTTTAATTGAACATTGCACACCGTTTTTTTGTACTGAACGGGTTAGTTAGTTACTGCCGAATTGGGAATCATCAGGTGCCGGTTTTTTAAAACTTTTTTTGAGGGGGGGGGAGGGGATCAGAATGATTCTCTAATTCTACAATTTTTGTTATCCAGGATCAGATAGATCTGGCTGTTTTTGAGACGGTTTTTTCAAAAATAATCAGATAGGATCATTCTGATCCAGATAACAATATCAAGATCACTGAATCCAGATTTTCAGTGGTTTGGATAAGTATCTATATTGCCATCCACTGTACTTGGTGAGTTATGTTAGCATTTTGTTTAGCCAAAATGACAGCCAAAATGTTCACATTTGTATCTGGATCAGAATGATCCGGATTCTGTAATCCTCTTTGTTGCTAACCAGGATCAAATCAATCTGGCTGTTTTTGAGATGGTTTTTCAGAAAATAATCAGATAGGATCATTCTGATCCAGATACCACAATATCAAGATCACAGAATCTGGATTTTTTGCTTTGAACAGGCCTACACCTTGCCATCTACTAGACAGATTGTGGTACTACTTCTACACACTCATAGGCAAACACATAAAGTAAACTACTTGAATAAAGGTAACTTGATAAAAAATAATATAGCTTGCATATCACTTAGAATTGTAATGAACACGATGGGAGACATAGAGCTGGTTTCAAGCGCAGGGCGCAGCAGGTGTTTATTATTAAAAGACCACAGGAGGAGGCAGGTAGCTGGGTCCAGGGGCAGGCAGAAGGTCATACACAGGGGATTCAAAATGACAACAGTACAGGCAGGGAAAAGGCTAGTAAAGTCATTCGGGAGATCAGGCAATAGGTTGATAACAGGAAATCCGATAGGCTAAAGTACAGGCATGGAGCAGGGAATAGGCATTAGTGAGGCAGGCAAAAACTATCATACACGGGAGGATTAAATTACCAGAAAAACAGCACTCCGAATAGACGTGTGTCACAAAACAAACAATACCTCACAATGATGGGGTGCAAAGAACTAAACTAAATAGTGTGTGATAATGACATACATGTGTCTGAACAGGTGATCAGAGTTCAGGTGATTGGGATCTGGCGAGTGAGCTGCGTTCAGGGGATCTATGTGTTTGAGAGTGTGAGCTGGAAAGTGGGCTGGAAAGTGAGCTGCGTTCAGGGGATCTACGTGTTTGAGAGTGTGAGTTGGAAGCAGACGTTACAAGCATTAAGTAGATGCATTTGTTTGACACTAATCAATAGAACAACTTACCACATACCTACTGCAGTCAATTTAACATATTTAACCTTTGATTTTCAGATCTTACAAAGTTTTTTTTAACTTTCTCACCTTAGTTACATTTAAATGTTGTGGTTGTAATGCCTTTCACCTTTCTAAATCCACCCTGAATCCACCCTTCCACTGGCATCAAGAAAAAGCTCAATACAATCCTGATTAAAGGTCAGATTGGATTACTAAATCCTTATCCCTATTCGGAGGTTCAGAATCTGTTTTCAGTTTTGAAAAACCCAGTGCTATCATTTAATCCTATCCGATTGCCGAAATCCAATAAGACAACTTTTGAAAAACTGGGCCCAGGGCATATACTGTATACAGGAAATATGTAGAAGAATAAAAGCAAATGGACAGATATCATTGAGAAGAGACCTTTGTTTCCCTATTCGCCGGTATCTATTTAACCAGTTGCTTGCACCTCTTACGAACAACAGGTGTGTCTTCTCCTAATGAATTTGTACAGCATTGATGAAGGCATTTGTTTATCACTTTTTATCACTTTGCACTAACATCTTTTCTTATTCTTTCGAGCATGGATGAAATGATGTTGGCCTCCTTGGTTTTTCCTTTTCATGGTTTGAGTGAAAGTACCTACATATTTCTGCAAGCTCTTAGACTGCCATCTACAGGTGGTATGTAAAAACAGAATTACCAGGCTTTGGACAGCTACTTTGCTTAAAACACATATTTACAGACATTTAATTGTATGTAAATGTATGCTGTTAAATACTACACAATTAAAACCATCTGGAGAATATTCAATTTGTTCTGTTTAAATCCATGCAATATTACGCTTCTCTGTAATTTATTATATTAAATTATCTTTTCTCTCTCAATTGGTGTCAATATTGCAGAGTCGGCACTCTGCCAGTGCAATCTGCTCTGACAAGACAAACAGAGGAAAAACCCCAGGGAAATAGATTGCAGTCTTTTCTCCATGACTCATACATAGGCTAGTACCACTAGAGTGTTGTTGTTGTTGACTTGGAACGTGTGCATGTGTGACAGGCCGTTCTGTGGTGAGTCAACTGGTGAGCCCTTACACACTACTCCACACACTACTCTATAGTGGCAGAGCCCAATGTATTATTACACATGACTCACAGGGCTCATGATTCAGAAGCATTGTAACACTGTGTCACAAAGTGTTCCCTGCCAAGGCAGTGGCTACTGGGCTGGAGGGATGTGGGTCATGTTGATGGAAAGCAGCAATCCAACAGATGCTGGACATCAAGCCTGATAGGTTGTTGTTAATGGGTCATAATGGGGCTGCTTTCAGGGCGTTGGTGGGATCTGTCATGGATACTGTGTTTCATTTAGAGCAGGTCATTTTATACCATGCAAAATGATTGAAATACGTACAGTTTAAGTGCGGAGAGAGGTCGATGGAGAGGGTGAAAGCGTGAGATGGACAGACTAGTCTTCATTCTGCCGTATCAGTGCTCCCCCACCGCAGGCAGAGAGAACTGTAGTGTATATATATTATTGTATAGTAGTTAAACCTTACAAATGAATACTCACTCTGTGGAGCTGTCACATCTGGGAAATGCTTCATGGATGGTAGCCGCTGTGTGTTGTGAGAGCAAAATTGCAAGATTATATACAGCCCGTCAGGATGCTCTCAATTGTGCATCTGTAGAAGTTTGTGAGGGTCTTATGTGCACACTGCCCCCAGAATGAGGTGGAAACTGAGCTGCACTTCCTAACCTCCTGCCAAATGTATGACCATTTGGAGACACATATTTCCCTTAGATTACACAGACCCCAAAATAATTTGAAAACAAATCCAATTTTGATAAACTTCCATATCTATTGGGTGAAATACCACAGTGTGCAATCATAGCAGCAAGATGTGTGACCTGTTGCCACAAGAAAATGGCAGCCAATTAAGAACAAACACCATTGTAAATACAGCTTATATTTACGTTTATTTATTTTTCCTTTTGTATTTTTCCTTTTGTATTTGCATCAAATTGTTGTTTTATGCAACAGAATAAGGGTTGTTAGAACACTCATCTGTGTGTGTTCTACTGAGGATGGGCCTCTGGGAGATTTAACACTGACAGAAGATTTACGATGTCTTTGGGTGATAAACCTAAAGAGACCGCATTCCATAGCATGAGTTAATGTTTCCGTTCTATAAGGTACCAGGGAGAGATGACTCTGGGACCAGACCCTGGTCTCTACACAATGAGAACAGTTTTTACAGCAGATACTGTTTGCTGTGAATTATAAGTACCTTTCATACAAATCTTAACCTTGTGACCCATTCCATACATCTGTTGTTTGTCATGAAGACTGAAGGGGTTGTATCTTTGCTATAAAAGGCCATGGTATATTTTGTCGTTGAGCTCTCAACGAATCAACTAGGGGGGGGTTCATTGACAAGCTCCATTACTGCAGTAATTAAATAATAAAGTTGGATTGTTTTGAAGAAATGTAAAAGTCTCTCCTTTTGATTGCAATAATTCCACGACAGTGTACAATACTTAAGTGCAAAACTTATAATATTTTTCACAGATAAGAGACCACATAGAAATGTGATGCAGCACATCAGTGAGAAGTGACACACACAGGGGAAACACCTAACAGCTCAGAGATAGTCCACAGTAGGTTGTGGTGCATCCCAAAAGCATACTGAATGATATTGGAATGATGAAATTGCGGTTGTGGTGTCAAGATGTCATGGTTTCCCCTGTGCTATCTCTCCATCACAGAGTGAGTGTATTCTGAATACACTGGGTTTGTCATACATGCACACATACACACACGCACCAATATTACACTCACAAAAGTTCCAAAATGTCACGCTCTGACCTTAGATATCTCTGTTTTCTTTATATTTTGGTTAGGTCAGGGTGTGACGAGGGTGGGTATGCTAGTTTTTGTATTGTCTAGGGTTTTTGTATGTCTAGGGGTTTTGTAGGTCTAGGTATTTGTATGTCTATGGTGGCCTGATATGGTTCCCAATCAGAGGCAGCTGTTTATCGTTGTCTCTGATTGGGGATCATATTTAGGTAGCCATTTTCCCTTTTGTGTTCGTGGGTTCTTGTTCTATGTTTAGTTGCCTGTCTGCACTATTCATATTAGCTTCACGGTTCGTTTTGTTGTTTTGTTAGTTTGTTCAGTGTTCATTCTTTAATAAATATAGAATGTACGCATACAACGCTGCGTCTTGGTCCGATTCATACGACGAACGTGACACAAAATAATAAAGACATATCAAATGTCATATTGTGTATATATACAGTGTTGTAATGATGTGCAAATAGTTAAAGTACAAAAGGAAAAATAAATAAACGTAAATATAAGCTGTATTTACAATGGTGTTTGTTCTTAATTGGCTGCCATTTTCTTGTGGCAACAGGTCACACATCTTGCTGCTATGATTGCACACTGTGGTATTTCACCCAATAGATATGGAAGTTTATCAAAATTGGATTTGTTTTCAAATTATTTTGGGGTCTGTGTAATCTAAGGGAAATATGTGTCTCCAAATGGTCATACATTTGGCAGGAGGTTAGGAAGTGCAGCTCAGTTTCCACCTCATTCTGGGGGCAGTGTGCACATAAGACCCTCACAAACTTCTACAGATGCACAATTGAGAGCATCCTGACGGGCTGTATCACCGCCTGGTACAGCAGTGATTCCTGCACCGTCCGCAACTACAGGAATCTCCAGAGGGTGGTGCAGTCAGCCCAACGCATCAATGGGGGCATACTGCCTGCCCTCCAGGATATCTACAGCACCCAGTGTCACAAGACGACCAAGAAGATCAGCAAGGACCTCCGCCACCCAAGCCACGACCTGTTCACCCCACTAGAAGGCGGAGCCAGTACAGGTGCATCAAAGCTGGGACCGAGAGACTGAAAAACAGTTTTTATCTCCAGGCCATCAGACTGTTAAATAGTCACCTACAGCCTTGCTCCGCCCAGTACCCTGCCCTGAACTTTAGTCACTGTTTCTAGCCGGCTACCACCTGGTTAGTCGACCCTGCACCTTAGAGATGTACTGTAGATAGTAATTGAACACTGGTCACTTTAATAATGTTTACATACTGTTTTACCCACTTTATATGTATATACTGTATTCTAGTCAAGGCTCATCCTATATAACTACTGCTGTACACCTTTTCTATTCATATTTAGTCTATAAACACTATCATAAGCATTTTCCTACACCCACAATAACAAATGCAAAATATGTGTACGCAACCAATAATATTTGTGACCGACCGCCTTGATTCGGTCTTATGTAGCAAAATTTGAAATAGTGTTTTTTACATTGGATAAAAGCAGAGAAACAGAGCTACAAAATGCCATATCATACACTGCATTTGAGGAACAATGGGAAAGTAATTCTGCTTTGAAAGTTGATAAACTTGTTACCTCACTTTTGAGAAAATGGCCTTTGAATGTTCGCTAGATAACTAGCTAAACAATGGACCATAATCCCAACTCATGATGTTACAACCCTGCATGAATCTGCAGGTAGCTAACCAACCGAGTCCAATGTTAGCTAGCTAACATTAAGCTATATCTAGCCAAGCAAATGGCTCTGAGATACGAATAATAAGATCATACACATAACGTTAGCTAGTGAGCCAGCCAGCTAACGTTCGCTAGCTAACAGTACACTTTAACTTGAAATGAAACCACTTTCTGTAGCTAGACTATCATGGATGGACGCTTCTCCTGTCATGGATGCCATGGTTGCCCTTAGTTTGAAGATGTAATCCAGAGATGTGTTTTCTCCATCTCCTTAGATATATACATGTATTCCACTGATTTCAAAACTCGGTCCTCCAGAAAGTGGAGAGGAACACTTGTAGTTTTACTACGCAATACATAATTTTTTAAAAGCCGCGTTAGACAGGATTACCTACACATACTGACCAGCTCAAATAGACAGAAGCGTACTATATGGCAGACCAATCCAAACTCATCTTTCGGCATGTCCAGCCCACTCATTATCTCAGCCAATCATCGCTAACAGGAAGGTTCCTCACTTTTTCTGTATCTAAATCAACTAGGTTCGTATTTTAGCAATTTTATTAGTATTTACAGATGGCATACAAGTTTGTTATTAAGGCACATGAAAGTTCACATGTTCGAGAAGGCATTTCATGCCAAAAAACGCATTTTGATTTTTTTTTAAAGTTTACGTTCAAACAGCTCTCCTGTGAAGTAGTGACCTTCGACATGCGCCTAGTTTCCTGAAATGGGTCACATTTGATGTGAAACAATGTCATGTCACTCTTTAACCCGTCTCACCCTATGGTCTTCTGTGTGTTTCAGCTGGGGGACCCAGGGGGACTTCACCACCACACACCCCCTGCCTGCTGTCAAGGTGAAGTTGTTCACTGAGAGCACAGGAGTCCTGGCCCTGGAGGACAAAGAGCTTGGCAGGGTAAGAGCCTACAGAACT
The DNA here is from genome assembly GCF_045679555.1 of Salvelinus alpinus. Lineage (NCBI taxonomy): Eukaryota > Metazoa > Chordata > Actinopteri > Salmoniformes > Salmonidae > Salvelinus > Salvelinus alpinus. The sequence continues at coordinate 19,197,434 of NC_092097.1, forward strand.
GGAGCCAGACATAGGCACAGTTAGCAACGAACTTGCTTTTCAGATTTCAAAATGGTTGCCATTGATGTGAATAGGGAGTATACATTGTTACGATCTATTACATACATTATACAAATACATATACATTGATACAACCTTACGTGGCTGTGTGTTTTATGTATGACTTGACTATAATAGATATGTGTCTTTGTGCTTCCAGGTGGTACTCCATCCGACCCCTAACAGTCCCAAACAGTCAGAACTACACAAGATGTCCGTGTCCAAAGGCTGCCCTGACAGTGACCTGAAGATCAAACTGGCCATCCGCATGGACAAGCCACAAAACATGAAGCACTGTGGGTAAGCTACATTGCCTGAAACTCTAGATCAAATCATATCTTTCTCAGATGCAGTGATATGCTGCCATCTAGTGGGCCGACCATTAGTGCATAACACACACTTCCAGACGGCCGATCGACTGTTACCAAAGCAGGCAACCTTTATCTTTATCTTTAACCTTAAACATTAAATCTATTATCTTCAACATACATTGAACATTACTATGTAATTGGCACTGTGACATCTGACATTTAAAAATTTTCTCAAATATTGTTGTACTGCATTTATCAAGCTTACATAATGTTTGCTAAATAACAAAAGGTAGTCTTCTTCTTCAGTATTTCACCGCTTTGTTGGTGCCATTGCCTGGGATCAGTCATTAACAAAGTGCTCATAGCCTCACACTAATATGTAAGACATGACCATGTTAAAGAGCACATTGAATAAGAGTAAGAATTATGACTGTCATGAATGGATATCAAGTAAAAGGTATTGACATTCTCCTCACCCCAGATCAAATAGGAAATAATGATTGTGATTAAGCCAGTGGGGTGACCAGGTAGCCTAGTGGTTAGAGTGTGGGGCCCGTAACTGAAAGGTTGCAAGATCAAATCCCTGAGCAGATAGGGTAAAAATCTGTCGTTCTGCTCCTGAACAAGGCAGTTAACCCACTGTTCCTAGGCCGTCATTGTAAATAAGAATTTGTTCTTAACTGACTTGCCTAGTTAAATATATATTTTTTAATAATGGCTATTGATGTAAGTGATGTGACAGCACCAACTCAGAGACATAAGGAAACGTTAACGTCAAACTTCCTCCCTCCTCCGATCTCCTCCACTGTGTGTGTGTGTCCTGCTCTATGGGGGAAGCCCAGTGTCTGGGCTTTAAGGAGCGCCGCCTGTCCCCCTCGTTCACTCTCCTCCATATGCTTCCTGTACAGGGCCTGTGAGGTCTGATGTGATGCTGGGGTGGCCCTGCAGTAGCCTGTGTTTGGGTTTTATGCTTCCTGTACCTGCCTCTGCCTGTACCAGCCTCAGCCCCCTTTCCCACTGCTCCTTTGGCACTAGTTTATTCAGAGAGAGAAGCCCTGATGTCCCTAAACTAACCAGGGGGATACACCGACAGAGGCAGGCAAGCCAGGGTACCCCTAGCCCGGCCAGGGGGAGGAGCGGACAGAGGCAGTCAGAGCTGGGGTCCTCACCCTCAGATGTTCATTTCTTCTTCATGCTCTGATTGGTCATTCTAGCTCTAAACCCTTTTCACAGTAAAAGGTAGCAGTAACAACTTTCTACCATAAGAGGTCAGCAGAGACCTTGTACTGTAACACATGCTTCTCTGCTATTGTTCGCCAATTGCCATTCACTCAAGGTGTTGTATATATTGCTCATTATAACGTAAAAGGAAAAATGTATATGCTTTTTCAGCATGCCACCTCTCTATGAAATAATGATGCAACGCAAGGTTTAATATTGTAAAGCAGCCTCTGTAGAAAGGCCATCCACCATAGACTACACAACTTGTTACTAAACCATTGCTTTGTTTACTTAGGTACCTATGGGCTATTGGTAAAAATGTGTGGAAGAGATGGAAGAAGAGATTCTATGTCTTGGTGCAGGTAAGAACAAAAGACCACTAAAGAAACCATGGTCAGCACTAATCCAATAAGTAAGATGTTATGTTTTTGATCTGTCATGCTTTGGTACGTGCCTTCCTCTAGTTGACTGGGGTGCTGAAGGTTTAAGCCAATTCTTGTCAGGAGCTTGTGTAGCTGTAGCAGCCATTTTCTGTCTGGCCTCATTTGGAGAAGCACACTTTCTCCTCTGTGTTTGGGAGGATATGTCTCAGAGCGAGGAGTTGACAGGCGATTGACAAACCAGAGTGTACGCTGGCTGGCCTAGCACTCGCAGCTACAAGAGCCCACGGAATGCTCGTCTCGCTCGCTCCCAGCTGTACATACAGTGTGTGTGTGTGTGTGTGTGTGTGTGTGTGTGTGTGTGTGTGTGTGTGTGTGTGTGTGTGTGTGTGTGTGTGTGTGTGTGTGTGTGTGTGTGTGTGTGTGTGTGTGTGTGTCATGTGCAAGTCTGTTTCTCAGAGAGACCGATAGCTTTTATGTTTGTGTATAATTTCATTTGTAAATCTTTTACTTTTTCTTGTCTCTTCTGTTTTGGTTATGTTAAGTCGCGTGTAAGTATTCAAGACATTCAATACTCTATTGGTGTTATGATGGACTCAAATGTATTGTTCTTCAGAATTGGCAAAATGATTATATTTTCAAAGTGAAGGGCAAATACGTTTAGTTCGCTTTACCATCAATATAGTATGTCCCCTTTGTTTCTTGGTGTTGCCTGAAAATACAAAATTCAGCAGTGAAGTAGTACAAAACTGTACGTGTTGATTCATAGCCTATGAAAAGACAACAGTGTGCAACTTCAGCTGGTTGAGGAGATATGTCCAATAGGAGTTTGTTGTGAGTTAGCTGTGTTAACTACTGTGGATGTGATTCACCAACAGCACTCTGTGATGTTCAACCCTCCTTCTCTGAAATAACAAAACGCAAACTCACATGCGCTGTATGCCGAATGTGGCACACACACACACACACACACACACACACACACACACACACACACACACACACACACACACACACACACACACACACACACACACACACACACACACACACACACACACACAGACACACACACACACACACACACACACACACACACACACACTTTCTGAATTTAATTTGACTGACATTTGTCATGATACTCATAAATAGCACAGTTTACACTGGGGGGTATTTATTTCAGTGTCAGAAGATTCGTTTCCTGTTGAATTATTCATGAGTTGTTAATTACATGGAGTGAGTAGATCATTTACAGTGCTAGGTGATGGACGCTGGCACCACCCATGGCAGCGACACACCAACAACACGTCAGGTACACGTAAACAGAATTCTACAGGTGTAAAGCTGTCATTACACACCCTGTAAACACGTTACGTGTGCCAGAGAAAAAAAGAACGAGTCAGGGGTTGAACATCCCATGAGATGGCTATCGTGACGGCTCATGCCATGTAACCCTCTCACTATTCCTGTGTGATAAAGTAAGTCCCCTTTCTCTGTTCATACCCAGTGAAAGTGGAAAGCGTCAGTATCAAAGGCATCAGCCTCAGCTGAACCGAGCGAGTCCCATCACGAGAGGCGAAAATGCCACTCTAAACCTGTGAAACTATGTTTTGTCTTAATTGAGTCGAGGGATCACAATTAAGCGGCTTGCTCCCCAAACCAAGCTCTCGCCAGACCCCTCCTACCCCCACCCCGCTCAGATAGAGTTCATCCTGCCTGTAGTGGTATCTGGCTAGTTGAATGCCCTGACAGGTCACTGCTCAACAGAACAGATTGGAGCCACAAACCACATGTTTATGATGCAAAGTGAAGTGTAATTATTCAGCAGTCTGGAGGCTGTCCTCGAAGACAGACAGAAGCAGCCACCCTACCACACTATCCTTCTTTTTCTCTCCCCCTTCTCTCACTCACTCCTTTCTATTTTCTTCTCTGTTCACTCACTCTCTTTGTTCTCTCTCTCTCTGATGATATGCTGGCTTTGGAGTGAAATGTTAAGCATTTCCGTATGACAACTGGGGGGGCTATCATGGTCAAGAGTTTCCTCAGTGACATACTGGCAAACAACCACATTGATCGCTGGCCTGTTCTCCAGCCCCACCCCACCCCCATCACACAATCCAATTTATAAACTCAACCAGTGGTGTAAAAATTACCCAATTGTCATACTTGAGTAAAAATAAAGATACCTTAATTAATAGAAAATAAATCAGTAAAAGTGAACGTCACTCAGTAAAATCCTACTTGAGTAAAAGTCTAAAAGTATTTGGTTATAAATATACATCATTATCAAAAGTAAATGTAATTGCTAAAATATACTTAAGTAGCAAAATCAAAAGTGAAAGTATAAATAATTTCAAATTCCTTATTAAGCCAACCATGTTTAGTTATTTTACGGATAACCAGGGACACGCTCCAACACTCAGACATAATTTACAAACAAAGCATGTGTTTAGTGAGTCCGCCAGATCAGAGGCAGTAGGGATAACCAGGGATGTTATTTTGATAAGGGTGTGAATTAGACCATATTCCTGTCCTGCTAAGCATTCAAAATGTGCTTTTGGGTGTCAGGGAAAATGTATGGAGTAAAAAGTACATCATTTTCTTTAGGAATGTACTGAAGTAAAAGTAAAAGTTGTCAAAAATATAAATAGTAAAGTAATGTACAGATACCCAAAAAAACTACTCAAGTAGTACTTGAATGTATTTTTACTTAAGTACTTTACACCACTGCTCTCAACAATAACAAGGTTATTTAAAAGAGCAAAGCATGTAGGGTAATCAGGGAGCGAAGTCATTTAGAATCCTTTAACCATCAGTTTGACAGCAGGTCAGCCAGCCTTAAGGCCCATAGAGTCTTGCTCTGTCTCTGTCTGTGTGTTTGTCTCGCCTGGCCCTGACAGGTCCAAACTTTAGCAGGCAGAGGAATGTGAGGCTGAAGTGGGTTTAGAGAGAGGCAGGCGAGGGAGTGGGAAGGAGATGGGGAGTTCTGATGTGCCCCAGGGACGTCCCGAAGGCAAGGGGGCACCGTGGAGCTGGGTAGTGGCACCGGCGGCCCAGCAAGTTCCACCCGGGGCCTCATCAGAGCCCTGACAGTGAATCTCTGTTGTCACACAGAGGCAGGCTGCAGCCAGTGAGAGCTGCCACTTGCAGCAGAGGTGACAATAGCGTGGTACTGGCTGAGATCCTTGGGTTGCCTTGACATGACTGGCACCTAGCAGTCGGGCTCCTATCTCTTGTGACAGGGTGTCACTACCACACTCGTCTGTCCTCACTGAGTGACAGAGTCAGGGCCACAACCCCGCCCTGGCAACGGCGCCGGCAACAGCACCCTGCCTGCCCACCCTCGCTCTCTGATTCTCTCCCACCTCTCTCTCTCTCTCTCTCTCTCTCTCTCTATCTCTCTCAATCTCTCTCTCTGTGTGTCTGTCCTTGTCAGTAGCAGAATAAGCCTGCTTATCACTGTATCAGTCCTGGATAGATACACACTCACACTCAAGCACACACATACTCTCTCTCATCAACATAAGTTACTTTTACCAGCTCCCCCTCTCCCCTGGATCGGCCACTTCATTCATCTAATTATAATGTGATTATCCCAGTATACTCACACACACTCACACACACATTACTGACTAGAGGTTCAAGAGTGGGCAACACAGCTGTCATTTCCATTCTCTCACTATTGCACACACACACACACACACACACACACACACACACACACACACACACACACACACACACACACACACACACACACACACACACACACACACACACACACACACAGACAGATTGTTTTCCCATATGCCTATCTTGACCAGCATCTGGTCACCATCTATGCCTGGTGATTGGCTCATTAACCCTTGTGTGACCATCTCTCCCGGTTGGTTATCACAAACAAGGTGTCCAAGGCCTGGGTTAGGGAACATGACGTTATATTTGAGATCAAGGTTACAGTGGTAAGTAGAACTGATAAGATGTAATGCTTTCTTTCAGTCTGTTATTTACCTGGTATACAGAATGGTAGTTACATAGTAATTACTAGGCAGTTTACCAATGTTATGTCATTTTCGTCTGTATGTCCTAGTACCCGTATTACTATGCGTTACCTTGAGAAATACCAGGTAAATAGCAGCTGGAATAGCACCATGAGATAACGTGTACAGTAAATAATTAGTAGCCCTCTGTTCCTTCCCCTGTGATGCAGGTGAGCCAGTACACCTTTGCCATGTGCAGCTACAGAGAGAAGAAAGCAGAGCCTGTGGAGCTGCTCCAACTGGACGGCTACACTGTAGACTACACCGACCCTCAGCCAGGTACAGTAATACACCACACACACACCGACCCTCAGCCAGGTACAGTAATACACCACACACACACCGACCCTCAGCCAGGTACAGTAATACACCACACACACACCGACCCTCAGCCAGATACAGTAACATACCACACACACACCGACCCTCAGCCAGGTACAGTAATACACCACACACATACCGACCCTCAGCAAGGTACAGTAACACACCACACACACACCGACCCTCAGCCAGATACAGTAACATACCACACACACACCGACCCTCAGCCAGGTACAGTAACACACCACACACACACCGACCCTCAGCCAGGTACAGTAATATACCACACACACACCGACCCTCAGCCAGATACAGTAACATACCACACACACACCGACCCTCAGCCAGGTACAGTAATACACCACACAGTCACACACACCGACCCTCAGCCAGGTACAGTAACACACCACACACACACCGACCCTCAGCCAGGTACAGTAACACACCATACACAGACACTCACCGACCCTCAGCCAGGTACAGTAACACACCACACACACACCGAAACTCAGCCAGGTACAGTAACACACCACACACACACACCGACACTCAGCCAGGTACAGTAACACACCACACACACACATCAACCCTCAGCCAGGTACAGTAATACACCACACACACACTGACCCTCAGCCAGGTACAGTATCACACCACACACACACACACACACACACACACCGACCCTCAGCCAGGAACAGTAACACACCACACACACACACCGACCCTCAGCCAGGTACAGTAACACACCACAAACACACACCGACCCTCAGCCAGGTACAGTAACACACCACACACACACCGACCCTCAGCCAGGTACAGTATCACACCACACACACACACACACACCGACCCTCAGCCAGGTACTGTAATACACCACACACACACCGACCCTCAGCCAGGTACAGTAACACACCACACACACACACCGACCCTCAGCCATGTACAGTAACACACAACACACAGACACCGACCCTCAGCCAAGTACAGTAATACACCACACACAAACACCAACCCTCAGCAAGGTACAGTAATAAACCACGCACACACACTGACACTCAGCCAGGTACAGTAACACACCACACACACACACACCGACCCTCAGCCAGGTACAGTAACACACCACACACACACACACACCGACCCTCAGCCAGGTACACTGATACACCACACACACACACAGCGACCCTCATCCACGTACAGTGATACACCACACACACACACCAACCCTCAGCCAGGTACAGTAACACACCACACACACACACACACACACCGACCCTCAGCCAGGTACAGTAACACACCACACACACACACCAACCCTCAGCCAGGTACAGTATCACACAACACACACACACACACACACACGCCCCTCAGCCAGGTACAGTAATACACCACACACACACCGACCCTCAGCCAGATACAGTAACACACCACACACACACCGACCCTCAGCCAGGTACAGTATCACACCACACACACACACACACACACACCGACCCTCAGCCAGGTACTGTAATACACCACACACACACACCGACCCTCAGCCAGGTACAGTAACACACCACACACACACACCGACCCTCAGCCATGTACAGTAACACACAACACACAGACACCGACCCTCAGCCAGGTACAGTAATACACCACACACACACTGACCCTCAGCCAGGTACAGTAATACACCACACACAAACACCAACCCTCAGCAAGGTACAGTAATAAACCACGCACACACACTGCCACTCAGCCAGGTACAGTAACACACCACACACACACACCGACCCTCAGCCAGGTACAGTAACACACCACACACACACACACACCGACCCTCAGCCAGGTACAGTAATACACCACACACACACCGACCCTCAGCCAGATACAGTAACATACCACACACACACCGACCCTCAGCCAGGTACAGTAACACACCACACACACACTCACCCTCAGCCAGGTACAGTAATACACCACACACACACCGACCCTCAGCCAGATACAGTAACATACCACACACACACCGACCCTCAGCCAGGTACAGTAATACACCACACAGTCACACACACCGACCCTCAGCCAGGTACAGTAACACACCACACACACACCGACCCTCAGCCAGGTACAGTAACACACCATACACAGACACTCACCGACCCCTAGCCAGGTACAGTAACACACCACACACACACTGACCCTCAGCCAGGTACAGTAACACACCACACACACACCGACCCTCAGCCAGGTACAGTATCACACCACACACACACACACCGACCCTCAGCCAGGTACAGTAATACACCACACACACACCGACCCTCAGCCAGGTACAGTAACACACCACACACACACACCGACCCTCAGCCATGTACAGTAACACACAACACACACACACCGACCCTCAGCCAGGTACAGTAATACACCACACACACACTGACCCTCAGCCAGGTACAGTAATACGCCACACACAAACACCAACCCTCAGCAAGGTACAGTAATAAACCACACACACACACACTGACACTCAGCCAGGTACAGTAACACACCACACACACACACCGACCCTCAGCCAGGTACAGTAACACACCACACACACACACACCGACCCTCAGCCAGCTACACTGATACACCACACACACACAGCAACCCTCAACCAGGTACAGTAACACACCACACACACACACCAACCCTCAGCCAGGTACAGTAACACACCACACACACACACACACACACCGACCCCCAGCCAGGTACAGTAACACAGCACACACACACACCGACCCTCAGCCAGGTACAGTAACACACCACACACACACCAACCTTCAGCAAGGTACAGTATCACACAACACACACACACACACACCGACCCTCAGCCAGGTACAGTAATACACCACACACACACCGACCCTCAGCCAGGTACAGTAACACACCACACACACACCAACCTTCAGCAAGGTACAGTATCACACAACACACACACACACACACCGACCCTCAGCCAGGTACAGTAATACACCACACACACACAGACCCTCATCCTGGTACAGTAATACACCACACACACACCGACCCTCAGCCAGGTACAGTTACACACCACACACACACACACACACACACACACACACACACACACACACACACACACACACACACACACACACACACACACACACCGACCCTCAACCAGATACAGTAATACACCACACACACACACACACCAACCCTCAGCCAGGTACAGTAACACACCACACACACCGACCCTCAGCCAGGTACACTAGTACACCACACACACACCGACCCTCATCCTAGTACAGTAACACACACCACACACACACACCGACCCTCAGCCAGGTACAGTAATACACCACGTACACACACCGTCCTTGTGTACGTACACACGTACACACACCACGTACACACACCGACCTTCAGCCAGGTACGGTCACACACACACATTGACCCTCAGTCAGGTACAGTAATACACCACACAAACACACCGACCCTCAGCCAGGTACAGTAATACACCACACACACACACACCGACCCTCAGCCAGGTACAGTATTACACCACACACACACCGACCATCAGCCAGGTACAGTAACGCACCACACACACACACCGGCCCTCAGCCAGGTACAGTAACACACCACACACACACCGACCCTCAGCCAGGTACAGTAATACACCACACACACATACACACACACCCTCAGCCAGGTACTGTAACACATCACACACACACACCGACCCGCAGCCAGGTACAGTAACACACCACACACCGACCCTCAGCCAGGTACAGTAACACACCACACACACACACTGACCCTCAGCCATGTACAGTAATACACCACACACACACACACACCGACGCTCAGCCAGGTACAGTATCACACCACACACACCCACACACACACCGACCCTCAGCCAGGTACAGTAACACACCAAACACACACACACACACACACACCCTCAGACAGGTACAGTAACACACCACACACGCACACCAACCCTCAGCCAGGTACAGTAATACACCACACACGTACACCAACCCTCCGCCAGGTACAGTAACACACCACACACACACACCAACCCTCAGCCAGGTACAGTAATACACCACACACGTACACCGCCAGGTGCAGTAAAATCAAATCAAATGTATTTATATAGCCCTTCTTACATCAGCTGATATCTCAAAGTGCTGTACAGAAACCCAGCCTAACACACCACACACGCACACCAACCCTCAGCCAGGTACAGTAATACACCACACACACGCACCGACCCTCAGCCAGGTACAGTAATACACCACACACACACACACCGACCCTCAGCCAGGTACAGTAATACACCACACACCAGTCATGGCTCTGCCATTGTACATTAATAACCAACACGGGTAATTTGTTCTCTTGGCAATTTAGCCTGTGCAAATGGCTATCCAATTCCTTTCCTTGAGATAATTTCCATTAGTTGCATTAGTACCAGGGCCTAAATACACTACATGACCAAAAGTATGTGGACAACTGCTTGTCGAACATCTCATTCCAAAATCATGGGCATTAATATGGAGTTGGTCCTCCCTTTGCTGCTCTAACAGCTGCCACTCTTCTGGGAAGGCTTTCCACTAGATGTTGGAACATTGCTGCGGGGACTTGCTTCCATTCAGCCACAAGCATTAGTGAGGTCGGGCACTGATGTTGGGTGATTAGGCCTAGCTCGCTGTCGGCTTTCCAATTCATCCCAAAGGTATTTGATGGGGTGGAGGTCAGGGCTCTGTGCAGGCCAGTCAAGTTCTTCCACACCGATCTCAACAAACCATTTCTGAATGGATCTTGCTTTGTGAACGGAGGCATTGTCATGCTGAAACAGGAAAGGGCCTTCCCCAAACTGTTGCCACACAGTTAGAAGCACAGGATCGTCTCTAGAATGTCATGGAATGCTATCGCGTAAAAATGTCCCTTCACTGGAACTAAGGGGCCTAGCCCGAAGCAGGAAAAACAGCCATAGACCATTATTCCTCCACCAAACTTTACAGTTGCCATTATGCGTTGGGGAAGGTAGCGTTCTCCTAGCATCTGCCAAACCGAGATTCGTCCATCGTACTGCCAGATGGTAAAAGCGTAATTCATCACTCCAGGGAATGCGTTTCCACCTTCGCATTGCGCATGGTAATCTTAGGCTTGTGTGCAGCTACTTGGCTATGGAAACCCATTTCCTGAAGTTCCCGACGAACAGTTATTGTGTTGACGTTGCTTCCAGAGGCAGTTTGGAACTCGGTAGTGAGTGTTGCAAGCTTGTGTGGCTTACCACTTCATGGCTGAGGCGTTGTTGCTCCTAGATGTTTCCACTTCACAAAATCAGCACTTACAGTTGACCGGGGCAGCTCTAGCAGGGCAAACATTTTACGAACTGACTTGAACTGACAACGGTGCCACATTGAAAGTCACTGAGCTCTTCAGTAAGGCCATTGTTTGTCTATGGAGATTGCATGGCTGTGTGCTATACACCTGTCAGCAACGGGTGTGGCTGAAATAGCCAGATCCACTCATTTTACGGGGTGTCCACATACTTTTGTATATGTGTGCTGGTATCTACCTGTAGCACTAGCCCTACAAACACTGCTAACCGTAATAATTCCTTAGGTCTTGACGGTGGGAGGACCTTCTTCAACGCAGTAAAGGAAGGTGACACTGTGATCTTTGCCAGTGATGACGAGCAGGACCGCATCCTGTGGGTCCAGGCTATGTACCGGGCCACGGGCCAGTCCCACAAGCCCATCCCCCCCACCCAGGTCCAGAAACTCAACAACAGAGCAGGCTCTGCACCTCAGCTAGACGCACCCATCTCCCAGTTCTGTAAGTGCCACCCATGTTGTGCCCACGAGGCCCACAACACTCAGAGTAGCTCTAACTGTTTCAGCTACAGTACCCAGGAAACGACCGCCCAATGTTCAATGCTGTTATGTCTAATCAAATTCAATATCTATCAAGATACGGATTTTATTGGACTCCTTTTTGAGGTAACCTCTTTTGTTGTATTTTTTTCTCTCCACACAAGTGTGTATTTTAAAATGGACAATACGCACTGTTATGGTATATACAGTGGGGAGAACAAGTATTTGATACACTGCCGATTTTGCAGGTTTTCCTACTTACAAAGCATGTAGAGGTCTGTAATTTTTATCATAGGTACACTTCAACTGTGAGAGACGGAATCTAAAACAAAAATCCAGAAAATCACATTGTGTGATTTTTAAATAATTAATTTGCATTTTATTGCATGACATAAGTATTTGATACATCAGAAAAGCAGAACTTAATATTTGGTACAGAAACCTTTGTTTGCAATTACAGAGCTCATACGTTTCCTGTAGTTCTTGACCATGTTTGCACACACTGCAGCAGGGATTTTGGCCCACTCCTCCATACAGACCTTCTCCAGATCCTTCAGGTTTCGGGGCTGTCGCTGGGCAATACGGACTTTCAGCTCCCTCCAAAGATTTTCTATTGGGTTCAGGTCTGGAGACTGGCTAGGCCACTCCAGGACCTTGAGATGCTTCTTACGGAGCCACTCCTTAGTTGCCCTGGCTGTGTGTTTCGGGTCGTTGTCATGCTGGAAGACCCAGCCACGACCCATCTTCAATGCTCTTACTGAGGGAAGGAGGTTGTTGGCCAAGATCTCGCGATACATGGCCCCATCCATCCTCCCCTCAATACGATGCAGTCGTCCTGTCCCCTTTGCAGAAAAGCATCCCCAAAGAATGATGTTTCCACCTCCATGCTTCACGGTTGGGATGGGTTCTTGGGGTTGTACTCATCATCCTTCTTCCTCCAAACACGGCGAGTGGAGTTTAGACCAAAAAGCTCTATTTTTGTCTCATCAGACCACACGACCTTCTCCTATTCCTCCTCTGGATCATCCAGATGGTCATTGGCAAACTTCAGACGGGCCTGGACATGCGCTGGCTTGAGCAGGGGGACCTTGCATGCGCTGCAGGATTTTAATCCATGATGGCGTAGTGTGTTACTAATGGTTTTCTTTGAGACTGTGGTCCCAGCTCTCTTCAGGTCATTGACCAGGTCCTGCCGTGTAGTTCTGGGCTGATCCCTCACCTTCCTCATGATCATTGATGCCCCACGAGGTGAGATCTTGCATGGAGCCCCAGACCGAGGGTGATTGACCGTCATCTTGAACTTCTTCCATTTTCTAATAATTGCACCAACAGTTGTTGCCTTCTCACCAAGCTGCTTGCCTATTGTCCTGTAGCCCATCCCAGCCTTGTAGAGGTCTACAATTTAACCCTGATGTCCTTACACAGCTCTCTGGTCTTGGCCATTGTGGAGAGGTTGGAGTCTGCTTGATTGAGTGTGTGGACAGGTGTCTTTTAAACAGGTAACGAGTTCAAACAAGTGCAGTTAATACAGGTAATGAGTGGAGAACAGGAGGGCTTCTTAAAGAAAAACTAACAGGTCTGTGAGAGCCGGAATTCTTACTGGTTGGTAGATGATCAAATACTTATGTCATGCAATAAAATGGAAATTAATTACTTAAAAATCATACAATGTGATTTTCTGGATTTTTGTTTTAGATTCCGTCTCTCACAGTTGAAGTGTACCTATGATAAAAATTACAGACCTCTACATGCTTTGTAAGTAGGAAAACCTGCAAAATCGGCAGTGTATCAAATACTTGTTCTCCCCACTGTATTTATTCTATAGGAATGTGTGTGTAACAGTTTATATTATGTAACCCCAAGCAACTACAGCGAAGTGTCTACATCCATCTGGAGAAGAAAGAACGCCTCTCCTCACCTCTCCTTTCAATCTGTTTCATTAATCTCTCTACTATTGTCACTAAATATGTCATTTTTTTCATCAACGCTGTGTCTCTCTCTCCTATTCCATATCACATTATCTCTCACTCTCTACCTGTATCTATTCATTTCACCTTATGTCAATATTCATCTCTTTAGTTTAGCTCTTCCCCTGTGTCCTATTATACCAGTTGTTTAACAGTTTATGAGCTCTTTTCCCCACTTTCTCTCACTCTCACTCTCACACTCATGCTTTGTGTGTGTCCCTGGTCTATCCCAGCTGCTGTAGGTCAGGTCTCTGTGTCTGCTCTCTGTCTTTATGTGTCTCTGGTTTGTTCCTTCTTACCCCGCTATCTATCTCGTAGCTGGATTTAAGGGTAAGTGCTTCCCTGTTGCTGGCACAGCCTAGATAATCCACACTGATTATCTGACCAAAGCAATGTGCTCTCCTCCCTCTTCCTCTTCTGTTGTTCATTCTCTCCCTCTATTCAAATCTTTATATTATCTCTGTCTTAGACCACTTTAGAAAACTTATATACTCACTTCCATCCTTCCAAGACTAAGATGCACGTCACTCTGATTTTGTTTGCTTTGCTTTGGTTAAACTGCATATTTGCCTTCTCTCGCTCTCAGCAACATAATTGAACATGAAATCCCTTCTTAGCAAAACAGACCTATTTCTAAACACCAGGACTTATAATATACCAATATGGTATCTCTTAAAAAAGGCAGAAACAGTTTTAATTACCATAATAGTAATAAAGGGTTAAGGCGGAGACAGGGCTAAAACCCACAACATAAAACTACAATGATTTGTTGATTGTCATGTTCCATACATTGCAGTAGAACTGAGGGCGTATGTTAATTCAGTGAAATGGTTGTTTTTGACAACTACTGGAGGCCTTTGTCTCTCAGCAGCTGATTACTACCATGTTAAAAGTGCCATGACATGAATTAAACAGTGTGGTCTCTGCACAATTATTCCAGGAAGCAATCAGGGAAATGTTGCTAAATAACTACGTGCTAGTTCACACTTGCAACTTTACAAATGCCTTCACTTTGGAGAAAAACAATGTAATAAAAACACTTACTATATGTTTTTGGGGTTTAAAATAAGATCATAAAAAAATATTATAGGTAGATAAATAATCGTGTATTTTTATTCCAGACCAATGCAATTTGGCTACACACTTCATACACATTATATAGTTTGATGTGCTTCTTCCAAATTGCGGAAAAGTCCAAATCCAATGTATGCATGCATGTAAGTCTACTAAATGTCTGCTAGATGATATTTATATACAGTGCCTTCAGAAAGTATTCACACCCCTTTTTCCAAATGTTGTTCTGTTAGCCTACATTTTAAATTGGTTAAATTGAGATTTAAGTTTTTCAAACTTTTTACAAATAAATTAATTAAATTGAAAATCGAAAATGCCATTAGTCAATAAGTGTTCAACCCCTTTGTTATGGCAAACCTAAGTAAATTCAGGGGTAAAAAAAAAATGTGCTTAACAAGTCACATAAAAAGGTGCATGCACTCACTCTGTGTGCAATAATAGGGTTTTAACATGTTTTTTTTATGATTGCCTCTGTACTCCACACATACAATTATCTGTAAGGTCCCTCAGTCGAGCAGTGAAATTCAAACACAGATTCAACAACAAAGACCAGAGAGGTTGTCCAATGCCTCACAAAGAAGGGCACCTATTGGTAGATGGGTAAAACAAATAGCAGACATTCAATTGTTATTAATTACACTTTGGATGGTGTATCAATACACCCAGTCACTACAAAGATACAGGTGTCCTTCCTAACTCAGTTGCCGAAGAGCAAAGAAACCGCTCAGAGATTTCACCTTGTGGCCAATGGTAACTTTAAAACAGTTACAGAGTTTAATGGCAGTGATAGGAGAAAACTGAGGATGGATTAACTACATTGTATTTACTCCACAATACTAACCTAATTGACAGAGTAAAAATAAAAAATTCCAAAACATGCATCCTGTTTGCAACAAGGTACTAAAGTAATACTTAAAAGAATGTGTCAAAGCAATAAACTTTTTGTCCTGAATACAAAGTGTAATTTTTGGGAAAATCCAATACAACACATTACTGAGTACCACTCTCCATATTTTCAAGCATAGTGGTGGCTGCATCATGTTATGGGTATTAACGACTGGGGAGTTTTTCAGGATAAAAAAAAATGGAATGTAGCAAAGCACAGGCAAAATCCTAAAGGAAAGTTGCTTACCAAGAAGACAGTGAGTGTTCCTGAGTGGCCGAGTTACAGTTTTGACTTAACACTACTTAAAAATATATGGCAAGACCTGAAAATAGGTGTCTAGCAATGATCAACAACAAATTTGACAGAGCTTGAAGAATTTTGTGAAGAATAATGGGCAAATGTTGCCCAATCCAGGTGTGGAAAGCTTTTAGAGACTTACCCAGAAAGACTCACAGCTGTAATCACTGCCAAAGGTGCTTCTACAAAATATTGACTCAGGGGTGTGAATACTTAAATAAATGCAATATTACATTTTCAAAACAATTGCCCACATTTCTACAAATATGTTGTCACTTTTCCATTATGGGGTATTGTGTGTGGATTGGTGAGATTTGTAAAAAATATTTAGGAGTATGAATACTTTCTGAAGGCACTGTATATATTTATTATATATTTAATCAATTGTTATTTCCAGTGGAATATCCATGTTTTACTGAAGATTGCTCAATTCCTGCCTTTTCCTCTTTATTCTTCTTGCTGCTAAATGAGAGCTGGCAAATATGTACCTGGAGTATTCTGAATGCTAACATGTAGCAAGTGATGATGTCATGCCATTCCTTTTACCATATGCTGCTGCAGTCTTCTCCACTCCTTAGAGACGGACCTGAAATTAACACTTCTACCACTTTTACAATGTACATATCCGTTTACCTTTTCTTTCTTTGGATGCCTGACAAGAACATTTACCAGGGTGATGTTCTCACCATTTATGCTTAAAACTGAGTCTGTTTTCTGTTCCCTCTTGTTGAAAGACTGAGACAGATCCTGGTATTGTTGGGTATATAGAGATTTGCCTCAAGAATTCATTTATCCTCTCCTTTAACACACTAATATTGGTATGCTCTCAGTGCTCTATGAATCATACAGTGCATGGGGATATAAAGTATTGTCAACTTGCAAATGTACAAATGTGTTAAAAAACATGAACCTGTATACAAAATCTAAATGAGCATAATAAGATCTTCCACAATTGCTGTTCAATGAATTCAAATGTTTAGGATAGAGAGACTGATCGAGAAGGTGAGAACCACAGTGTCAGCTCATGTCTTTAGCTCCACGTTACCCCTAAATCAGACCCAGCTATCATCATGTACCCCTCACTCTGCCGTCAGAGAGTCTGGGCTGTGGGTGTTCTGGGGAGAGAGGGAATGAGCAGGGAGGTGGTGCTGGTGGTCAATTCTTTTCTTTTTTTACTATGCGCTAAATAGCCCAAATGTTTAGTGTAGGGATCTATAAATCAGTAGCATCCATCAATCATTGTGATGTCAGTCCTTCCCCTGCCTAGACAGACGGGGGTGACTAGTGTCATTGTCTGTTACTGTCCAGAGCCCCCATGTCCACTCCACCGCTGGGATGTCAAATAGACATGACAGGCCACCAGTCACAGAGGAGAGGGACACATAGTCACCTTTTTGGATTTGGGAGTTGGGGATCATAAGCATCATAGCAGCACAGGCTTTGTTCCCTGGGTGGTTGACAGCTGGCTTGGCGCCACATTGGGTTTCACTCAACAGTGAAGTCGAGGTCAATGGGAGAAAATAAAAGTGATTTTTTATTATTATATTCTCTCAGCTTTGATGGTAGTTTGGTATTTATGTATTTTTATTCTATAGTCAAAGTAATTTATTGTTCATGATTTTATATTTGTGTGTCACTTTCAGCTTTTGTGTGATTTGGAATTTATGAAAAACATCCAAAACATTTGACACTTTTTTATATCAGTGTGTCTGGACACATTTTACTATGACATTGTGTGTGTATATCCACATTGCAGCGAAAACTCATTTGTATCTATATCGCAACTGTTGTTAATGCTCCATAAGTGGTGTTGTCTCTTTATTTACATGTAAAGCCTCGTCTCGGGAGGGGCAGCTGCATAGGCTATTTATCCAGACCGCTGCTTAGAATAGCTGTGACCTGCGGATCTGAGGCATTCAGAGCAGTCCCTGAGCCCTGGCTAAAGCAGGGTATTAGAATACAACTAGAGGGAGATGGACAGCGCATGGATTATCGGTCAGCCTTCCCATTCCAGACAGACCCTGATGTAATGCCTAAGCCCACTCACTGGGAAGGAAAGTGAAAATGTGTTGTCAAATTTATTTAGCCCCCTCTCTGGACAAAAGGAGGGGGGGGTTAATTAGGGAGACCCTAGCAGTGGAAGGGAGGGAGTGGAAGTAAAGGGGAAGGGTGGGAGGGGAAAGAAGATGGCTGACGGGCTGAGCAGTGGAAGGGAGGGAGTGGAAGTAAAGGGGAAGGGTGGGAGGGGAAAGAAGATGGGTCTAGCTAGTGCACCTCAGAGGTTGCATTCGATCATGTGAGGATGCAATCAGAAAGGCTGCTATCAGAGACTTTAGACTATATATACTGATCAAAAATGTACATTTAAAAGATTTTACTGAGTTACAGTTCATATAAGGAAATCATTCAATTGAAATAAATCCATTAGGCCTTAATCTATGGATTTAACATGGCTGGGAATACAAATGCATCTGTTGGTCACAGATACCTTAAAAAAAAGATGGGGGTGTGGATCAGAAAACCAGTCAGTATCTGGTGTGACCACTATTTGCCTCATGCAGCGCGACACATCTCCTTTGCATAGAGTTGATCAGGCTGTTGATTGTGGCCTGTGGAATGTTGTCCCACGCCTCTTCAATGGCTGTGGGAAGTTGCTGGATATTGGCGGGAACTGGAACATGCTGTTGTGCACGTCAATCCAGAGCATCCCAAACATGCTCAATGGGAGACATGGCGGGTGAGTATGCAGGCCATGGAAGAACTGTGACATGGGGCCGTGCATTATCATGCTGTAACATGAGGTGGTGATGGTGGTGGATGAATGGCACGTCAATGGGCCTCAGGATCTCGTCACGGTATCACTGAGTATTAAAATTGCCATTGATAAAATGCAATTTTGTTCGTTGTCCGTAGCTTATGCCTGCCCATACCATAACTCCACCGCCATCATGGGGCACTCTGTTCACATCGTTGTCATCAGCAAACTGCTCGCCCACACAACGCCATACATGTGGTCTGCGGTTGTGAGGCCGGTTGGAAGTACTGCCAAATTCTCTAAAATGACATTGGAGGTGGCTTATGGTAGATAAATTAACATTAAATTCTCTGGCAACAGCTCTGGTGGACATTCCTGCAGTCAGCATGCCAATTGCACACTCCCTCAAAACTTGAGACATCTGTGGGATTGTGTTGTGTGACAAAACTGCACATTTTAGAGTGGCCTTTTATTGTCTCCAGCACAAGGTGCACCTGTGTAATGTTCATGCTGTTTAATCAGCTTCTTCATATGCCACACCTGTCAGGCGGATGGATTACTTGGCAAAGTATAAATGCTCACTAACAGGGATGTAAACAAATTTGTGCCCAACATTTTCGAGAAATAAGCTTTTTGTGCATATGTAAAATTTCAGGGAACTTTTGATTTCAGCTAATGAAACTTGGGCCCAACTGCATGTTGAGTTTATATTTTTGTTCGGTGTATATGCTCAGGCCGATGGATCACATGTGGGGGGACCTGAGATTTCAACAGTCATACACTGTTGTGTAGGGAGAAAGACCCCACATAAAGTAACTTTGATACGTATCAAGAGAGAACTGGACCAACATTGTAATAATGAGACAGACAGACAGAACAGAATCAGTCATGCATGACCACAGGAATGACCCTTCTGCATTGGTTATGCTGCAACTCACATCCAATCCTCCTGACCCTCCCTCTGGCCCAGAGCCCTTTCCACCTGCTAGTTGACTATGAACCCCACACTGATCCTCTCCATTGACCAGACCACCCACCCCCAGATGAAGCATACTGTACGAGAGCCCTATTCAATGTAAACCGTTAACCTGGTGTGCAGGCTCAGAACAAATTGAAAAATGTTCCTGCCCGGTGGGAGGGTGTCCGTATAGTTTCACCCATACGCCATTGATTACTCATTAGATGAGCCCCAACCCACAATCTTCCAGTGCAAGAAAAATGTATACCCGTAAACCTTCTTAGCAGTTTTGATAGAATAGGGCCCTCACACTGTGCGAGTGACGCTCTCTTACCCTCTCACTCCGATAGCCATTCCCATCCTCTGCTGTGTCTAACTCCTGTGGATCCTGTCTCTCCCTTCGTGTGTGCTGGCTCTCTCTCTCTCTCCGGGGTGGACGGACACAGACGCGGACCGGGCACAGAAACATGGCATGGATGAGTTCATCTCAGCCAACCCCTGCAGCTTTGACCACTCCTCTCTGTTTGAGATGGTGCAGCGCCTCACCCTGGACCACAGACTCAATGACTCCTACTCCTGTTTGGTGAGGAAAGGGTTACCAGTCCAGTGGTTCCCTCATTCTTTTACATTGTGATCCTACATTCTATCAATTTTGATCTATTCTAACTTCCCTCGTATGTCTATTTTGTAGGGTTGGTTCAGTCCAGGCCAGGTGTTTGTCATGGATGA
This sequence comes from Salvelinus alpinus, assembly GCF_045679555.1. Classification (NCBI taxonomy): domain Eukaryota; kingdom Metazoa; phylum Chordata; class Actinopteri; order Salmoniformes; family Salmonidae; genus Salvelinus; species Salvelinus alpinus. The sequence continues at coordinate 19,218,294 of NC_092097.1, forward strand.
GTACTGTGCTCGTAATGGTGTGCGGGGGTGTCACAGACACCTGTGTTACCTGGGTGACCTGCTGGAGAGGGCAGAGAACGGGGCTATGATCGACCCCACCCTGCTGCACTACAGCTTTGCCTTCTGTGCCTCACACGTCCATGGCAACAGGTACAGAGTACTGACTTACAGCCCCCCTTCTACGCCACCCCCCATCTCTCTCTCTCTCTTTCTGTCTCTCTGTCTCTCTCTGTGTCTGTCTGTCTGTCTCTGTCTCTCTCACTCTCTCTGTTATGCATATGAAAGTAAACCCAATCCTCCCCACTCAGAGAACCCACTCCACCACCAACCTTCTTCATCAAATCAATCTCATTCGGAGAAGACAGTAACAGAATGTATATTCCACCCTAGATCTGCATACAATTGTCTGTACTGGTATACTTCACCAAGCCACCTCATACTGTGCTTGTTGTTTTTTTGCCTCAGTCAAAGCTTTCTCTAATATTATTTTTCCAATCACTTGTTTCAGTCACTTATGCTTTTAAGTTTCTCATGTCCAGTTGGGATTTGTGTTTATTATTTTATTTTTCTTCTTTCTTTGTTGTCTGTTCTCAATTCATTGATTTTCATAGTCTGTTATGATTTAGGTTTGCTTTATTAATGTTCTTCTTTCTTTTTTTCTGATGCTTGATCTCTTAACATCACCCCTGCCTCTTTCTCATGCAACCTGTAGTCAGAGACTGTCTGAGTTGCTAAACTGGCCTGTAACCGAGGCAGAGCTTCAGAGTTACCTTTACCCCCCCACCCCAGAGCCCCCCACACCCTCTAAGAGGGAACTCAAAATCAAGGAGTTTAGGAAAAAAAAGGACTCCAAGTCCCAGGCTGTCTCTTGGCCCAGAAGGTAAGAGTCTGTGGTGCTTCCTCCCTGATAGATCCACTGTGACTCTCTCCCTCCCACCCGACCTCAGTCACTTGACTTTTTGATTTTAACAAGAGTGAATACTGGAGTTGAAATATTGAAATACTTATTGGGTATTTACATGTATTCTTTTTGCATAATAAAATGTGTGTTTGTGTGTACTGTACGTGCATACGTACGTACGTTTGTACCTATGAATACTGGAGTTGAAATATTGAAATACTTATTGGGTATTTACATGTATTTTTTTTGCATAATAAAATGTGTGTTTTGTGTACTGTACGTGCATACGTACGTACGTTTGTACCTATGTACAAAGGGTGTTTGTGTACATAGGGTGTTTGTGTACATGTGCTCACACTTCTGTATGGAGACCGAATCTGTCGTAATCATGGCTGGATCTCGAGTCAATATAAACAAGCGAGTGTCACTACAGTGTGAGGTGCAAAGGTCACGGCGGCTGTCTGCCAGTCTGCCCCAGTCTGACAATCCTCCTACCCCATCTACCCCTCCGCATCTTTTTAGCTTTGCTTTTCCTTGGGGTACTTTATAGTCGTTCAGTTTTTGGCATTCTTTCGTTTTTAATTTGATGTTTGTTGTGTAGTAAATAGTTCCGCTTTTTTATTCGTTTTTTTCCTGTGAAGCACTTGCATTCTATGTCGGATATTTGCTGCATAAATAATGCTTGATTTGACTTGATTTGATTTCCACCCCTCCCTCTACCCTCATCCTATGACAGACAGTGATGAAGCTGAGGTGGGCTGTCTGTTTGAGTCCTGTTATGATCAGGCTGGACAGGAAGACGGGAGTAGCTCCAAGACTGGAGGAAAGGAGTGGGGGGTGGAGAGAGAAAAAAGGAAAATGGGAGAAAAAGAGAGTGGGGGAGAGGACGTAAAGAGAGAGGGTCAGGAATTGAGGGAGAGAGAGAGAAATATGGAGACAGAAAATAAAGGGAGGGAGGGAGGTGTAGTGTACTGTAGTGGGCTCTCCAGCCGGCCGGTGTGCCTGGAGGTCAGGAATGACAGGATGACAGGTTGTCATGGGTGACGGGCGAGTGTCTCCTGCCACTGTCCGAGCTCAGGCCACAGCTACAGCCAGTCCGCCTACAGTCCCCATGACCATGACAGCCCATGAGAGAAACCCATCTTTGGCCAAAAAAAACCTCACTCCCCTCATCCACCCACAACGTAATAGCCTGATGGCCACAGGGCATGAACTGATTATTATAGAGAGTACAGTAGCCTGAGAGTAAATTGAGAATAAATTGTCTGTTTAAAGGTTGGAGTGGATTTCATTCCACCTCCAGTAAGTTTAGGTAATGATTTGGAAATGTGGTGTTTGAATGTTAAATACAGGTTAAATATGGTATTTGTCTTTTAAAATGTGATGTACTAGTCAATTTGTGAATTGGCTGTAATTCAACTCCAGTCACGTACTGTAGCTTCTTGAACTAGAGGAAGCACAGACCTCTGATATGGCGTGCTTCCGGTGTTCTGTTATTAGTTTCTCTGATCGCTCTGTTACAAATGACTTCTCATTTCCATGTAGCCATTATAATAGAGGACAGGGGCGTGAGGTTATGAAAACATTATGAAAGCTGTGGAGGAGCAGAAAATGAGGCTAGGCATAATTAGTGTGAAATGATCAAATAGTTGATTTCTGTTTGACGGACCGTCAGATGCAGAGATTATACAAACACCACATCTTATTAAAGGCTTTTTATCGACATGCCTCAGATGAACACAAAAACACAAACACTGACAATCATAGCCTGAAACATACACACACACGCACGCACACACACACACACACACACACACACACACACACACACACACACACACACACACACACACACACACACACACACACACACAAACAGAGGGAAGAGAGTGTGGTTGAGGGGCCTGGCTCCTTATAGTTAGTGACGTGGCTGAGGACGGGGGAAATTGAGCAGAGTGCATGTGACAGAGGAGGCGCTGGTCGCCGTGACAGCGGCTTGAGGAGCAGGAGACGTGACATGCTCCACGTCACCAGGCCCAGGATGTAATCTCAGTGAAGGACACTGAGAAAGGAGGGGAGGGGTGAGGGATACTCCTGTCAGACAAGATGGGGGCAACAGCTTGGGGGGGGGGTGCAGTTATAACCCCCCGTCTGTAACCATCCTCAGATATCGGTGGCCCCACTGTTCCAGACAGATGGCTGGCTCTTACCTGTGGAATACACCACAGAAACTCTTCGTACTGTAGGCTCTGCTGTGGACATATAGCTAGCCACTACACGTGTACTTAGTTAGCTGAAATTCGCAGTTATAACTCCAGTGACCATGTTGACCCTTGTGTGACCCCTGTGATCACTGTGTCAGTGGTGGCCATACTGTCTACTCTGAATTGGGATATTACGATGATACTAATATAATATGTCCTAAGGGATATCCCAGTTAACACATACTGTATATTCATTGTACTTTATGTGGACCATGTGGGAATGAAACCCACAACCTTGGTGTTTCCTGCCCCATGCTCCAACCATATAAACTCTATGGTACTGTATATCCCTCAGGCCTGACGGGATAGGAACAGTCACTGTGGAGGAGAAGGAGCGCTTTGAGGATATCAAAGAGAGGCTGCGTGTTCTGCTGGAGAACCAGATCACACACTTCAGGTGTGTACTGTAATACTATATCTAAATCTATAACTGACCCTGGCACAGACACGGCTATGGGACTTATCAGACCACAGATTATAGATTGTGACAGATGTCAATCATGTATCAATCACTGTGCTCTGCAAAATTGTACTTACATTCTGATCTCAAGAACTAGCTGCCCGCTGGGTACAAACTGGTTGAATCAACATTATTTTCACGTCATTTCAATTAAATTGCGTTAAACCAACGCGGAATAGACCTTGAATAGACGTCTGTGCACAGTGGGTAGTCATTTATAAATTGTTAGAAATCCTTGAGCATGAAGAATGGTCTTATGATGAAGGAAAACCTTCATAATAAACCCTACAGAAATGAAACTGGATTTCTTTCACAGGTACTGTTTTCCATTTGGTCGACCGGAGGGGGCCCTGAAAGCCACTCTGTCCCTGCTTGAGAGGGTAGGTTATTATGCATCCTCTTCTAACCTTACCTTATTAACTATGGACACACACCTTCCTAAACTAAATATACAAAATATTTTAAATGTTCCATCCACATTTTAATTGACCAGGTCTTATGGATCGATGTGTATTTGGTTTCTATATGTTGTATATAATATAGGCTACCTGAGTGTGGTAAACAGATGTTTGTCTCCTGTTCTCTACAAGTGAAGGGTCAACATGCACACTCCCATGCTTTTCTTTTTTGTGGTACCGCCCCAAAAAGGATAGTATTTTTTCTCTAATGTCTCCTTGTCACGGATACTAGGAGTGGTGGGTAGGAGTCAGGCACAGAGAGCAGAGGGTTCAGTGATTTGTAGATTTATTTCTCCGGCACAAAACGGTCACACCAAATACAGGGCGCATAAACACTGACCAGCCCAAACACAGGGCAAACGATCCGAAGAACAATGAAAAAACACATCCACAACCGACAGAGAACACAAATAATCCCGCACAAACCTATGCGGGCCTAACAGGCTTAAATAGACCAAAAATCTAAAAACAAAAAGGAACAGTTGCAACTAATAAGACTAAACTAACAGAAAAGGAAAAAGGGATCGGTGGCGGCTAGTAGACCGGCGACGACGACCGCCGAGCACCGCCCGAACAGGCAGGGGAGCCACCTTCGGTGGGAGTCGTGACACTCATGTTCTGTTCCAGGTGCTGATGAAGGATATTGTGACTCCTGTGCCCCAGGAGGAGGTGAAGACAGTCATCCGTAAATGTCTGGAGCAGGCAGCCTTGATCAACTACCAGCGCCTCTCAGAATACGCCAAAGTAGAAGGTAGATGACCACCTCAAATAAACACTGACAGATGCGCACACAAACGCACACACACACACACAGTTCAATTACACAATGCAGCATCACACAGCATACTAGCTATACCCATAGAGTATTATTTCACACACAGTACTTTACTGTACTGTACAATGTTCTGTCGTCATTTATGTCTCCCCTCTAGCATTGTTACCACAATAGTATTGCTATCTACAGGGATTATCACACATTATTGTTACACAGTGATATACATGCTACAGACATCATGCCCTCTGGTGCTTTACCACATTGCCCCCTGCAGGTCAATGGGTGCTAACAAACTACAGTTGTGGGGTTAGCTGATGAAACTAACACTGTAAAAGTGTGACATAAATGTGATCAGTGTTATTTCCTGATAGTAGCTGGTTGAAAATACAATCTACACAGGACCTTCTAATCAGCAGGTTTTGCGTGGTAGAGTTTCGGCCAGGCAGTAAATTAATTAATATACTGTACCAATAACAGAGTTCCAAACCTCTCTGCCAATAACAGCTAGTTTTCAGTTTCCCCCTCCCCACTCAGACCACTCATAGACAGTGATAGCAAAATTCATCCTTGAGAAATAGTTTTTTTGCTGAAAAAGCTATTTGTGTTTCTTTTTAACAATTTTAATGGAAAACTATGTCAGTAAGGAACTTAATTGTTACCCAGAAAGGATTTGATATGGAGATAACAGCAGCATTTAAGAAGAAAAAAAAGTCAAACATTCAAATACAATCAATGAATGGAAATAAGTGAACTCAAAGCAAAGATTTTGTCTTCATATGGTATTAATATAACTGTTCTGTCCCCAGCTGCAGTGAAAATACCTCGGCTTCCGGTCCTGTGGCTGCTGTTACATTAAGATGTGCTAATAAAGTTGAAACCCTCTTTTCATTTACAGGTGTCCTTTATATTGATGTAGATCCCTAAATAAATGTGCATGTTAGAGATGTGTACAGTAAGTAAAAATGCATTCAACTCCCTGTGAATCTGCCATCTTTATTCTGACTCCTGTGTGCCTCAGCTTCTCTCTGGCCCAGTCAACCCACTGTCCCTCTCCTTTCTCACACCGCCGTGGCTTCAAGGTGGGGTGATGCTCTGAAGCAACAATTGTTCTTGTTTTCTCTCCTACCCCTTTCCTATCCTCTCCTTTGTTTTGAAATAATCATCATCTTCTATTCACCGCCTCCTCCCCCTCTCTGCTTTCCTCCTCCTTGTTTATTGGCTTTGCTGCTTCTCTCCAAGCTCCTTGTAGTATGAACACAAGTCAGGAAGGCTAATGCACAAGGCATGCTGGGATTGCCCTCTGCAGCTACCCAGTATCTGTCTGTTGCATGTCCCAAGTTTTCTTTACTAGGCATCCAGAACTGGCAACATGTTCCACGGATACGTTTACAAAACAAATCTGTGTATAGGTATGTGTAGCTTGGACTACACTCAACTATACTGTTTTACTATCGAATCCTCCATTCTCAAATTAAGCTATTCTCTATTCCAGTCAGTGACTATTAGGGCTGTGGCGGTCATGACATTTTGTCAGCCGGTGATTGTCAAGCAAACAACTGCCGGTCTCATGGTAATTGACCGTTAATTAGCATAAACACACCTACAAGCCACTGATGCAGACCTTTGGAACATCTGCATTTTAAAAAGTCTAATAAATCCATTTAATATAGCCTACACATCACAATAAATTCATTATTTATTTTAGACAGGTCTAAAGAAACACGAGATGAAGAAAATGTAGTCTATTTCAGAAGAACAAAATGGCATCCTCTGAGTTGTCCTTATGTTACATGTAGGTCCTGATCTGGCTATTCCATATGGCTGTGGGCTACATAGTCCATTTAGCAGACAGGATTTACTTAGAATTTTGTAGCATTATTTTATATTATTTTATATTATGAAGAATACAATTGAACATAGCTGAATAAAATAGAAAGGATATTTTATCCAAATGATTTCTGAAGGAGTCCACACATGCAGCTAGCTATTCTGTGTTGAGTGGTTAATAAAGAAATAGATCCTCCTATATGACTAATTTAGAATTATTTATGCAACTTTAGTTGTGATACAAACGTTGGACTATATGTTTTGATTTTTAAAACATTCTAAGGCTGCATGATGCAACTCCAATGTTGATTTGAAAAAAGTCGCTCTGCTTTGTTTCTTAAGCAGGCTGCACTCACTTCATCAGTCTCTGGTTCACAATTTGGCAAGCACCTGATAATAATCTCACCAGGACAAATTTCCTGACGGCATCCCCCTTGTGTGACTGTAATGCCACCTAACAAAATCCATGCCTATGATAATTTGAATTTCCTTTTCCCGTCTGCCAATCGCCATGCTCCGAAGCACCTCTCACTCACATAGCTCTCTCAGATATCTAAATTCTTATCAGCCAATGCCTGTCATGTGATCGGGTCCTTCTCACAGGCATCTCAGCTTCGAAGTAGGCTACAAGTGAAGACAGACACATCTAGGACGCAAATGAGTGCGTCCTTCTTATCGAATTCCAAAGTGTACATTAAAGATGTTAGATTTACTTTTCGTCAGCCAACAAGATGAGTAGGCCTAACGAACAGCAAAAGCACTAGCCTATGTCAATCTACTATCCCCGTAGTACAAAAGTTGACCTATTCTATTGGTCAACTTGTCCTTCTGTGCGAGAAATAAATATTCCAAATATACTCTGGGACGCGATAGATCCCAAATTAATACAACAACTCGTATCAAAAAAAAGTTTAAAAGCAATGAGGCTGATACAACAGATACAACATTTAGCTTAAGATGTAGATATACTATTAGGCTATTTCTTCACATTATAAACGCAGCAAAGTGCACAAGGCAGTAGGCTATATGCGCGAATGTTACAAAATGCTATCAATTAGCGGGAAAAGGTCATTATCAAAAGTGACCACAAAGGCAATTATGCTTGTAATGCTTTATTATAAAGGTGTATTTTTATGGTGAAAATGATCTTCCCCAAACTAGAAACTCACTCGCTGCTTATGTATGCCAGTTAGGCTCTACACTGGCTGTAAAGCTGATTAATGTGCTTAATTTTAAGAAGTTATTTGGCCACTTTAGTTGTGATATAAACCTTATCAACATATAGACGTGTGAGCTAGGCTACATGAGACTATGATTTGAAAAAGTCGAAAATAAAAGGCATGCGCTGTTTCTTGCCTTATTGCACACGGGGGGCATCATTCACAAGTGATAATATATAATTCACAAGTGAAAGGCTAATATTGTCTCCCATCAGACAATTTTTTTATTTAATCTTGTCTTTAATCTTGTCTTTACATATACTACATAATATATGTGTGAAATTAGTTTTGGTTTAGAATGGACCATTGTCAGGGGCAGGGGAAAAAATACATGTCATCTATGCGCTTAAATAGCTAATGGAGGACGCTTTTCCCGTGGTTCATTTTCATGCCAGCCAGGTAGGCTATTCTCCTGTTGAAAAGTGAAGCAATGTGCTTAATATTAGAAAAGTTGAGAAGTAAATATAGTAGGCTATAGAAAGCTGATGGGATCCTCCTCTTTTTAAGAGGCCATCAAAAAAAATTGCGCAACATGAGCTCATGGGCTCTCATTATTTTATTTTTTTTTATTTTTGAATGTCAGATGTCAGAGTGATTTCAGGGACAATAGAGTGCTGAGTACCAGGCAGTTAGCAAGTTTGGTAGGCTTCTAATGACCATCAGCAGCGTCAGAGCTTGGAGAAGCCTAGTTACTGCGACTAAACGACATGACTGCGGTCATGACTCCTGACTGCCATTGTGGCGGTAATACGGTCACCGTAACAGACCTAGTGACTATTAAAAAAAGCTGAGGGTGACGAAGATACCCTCAGTATCTTGGAGTGGAAAAACTGCAAAAAAATCCTTAATTCTGCTCCTCATAAACATTTGCTTGTTCGTTGCCTTGACTGGGAAGATCTCCAACTTGATAGAAAAGTCTCACTCCTTAATACCATTTGGCATGAAGAATGGTTAAATAAAAGTGTGTACAAAGGCGACCCCCAGACCCCACTCCTTTTGTCCACACACCCAGTCTCCTCCACATTCGACACTTCTGTCAAATCGATGCCTCTCTTTCTGTCTCCACGGGCCTCCTCAACCACCACCACCACCACATCCACAGAGGACGCTGTGGGGACCCCTAACCTCCACATGCAGCTACCCTCTGAACTCTGACCTCTCCTTCTTTGACCCCAGCCTTTTGCATGCCCCGATCCTCTCTTGTAGGGAAAAAGAGAGAAATGTATGAGCATCCTGTCTTCTGCTTGGCGTCTCAAGTGATGGATTTAACCATTCGTGAGTACCTTCCTCATCCTGCCACACCCTCCTCCACCCCTTACTTCTCCTCCCCTCTCCTCTACCATGTTTTTCAGTTTTCAACATCTCCTCTTTTGCACGTCACCCACCCCTCCACTACTACCATTCCCTGCCGCCCCTGAACCAATCTCTCTCTTTCTCTCTCTCTCTCACTCTTTCTCTCTCTCTTGCTTCTCTCAAGTCCTTTGGCTTTTTGATCTGTTGCTTCTGTCTGTGAAAGCTACCTGTGAGGGATCCAGACCCAGGGTCTCTGTCTGTCAGCCTATCTGTCTGTTAGTTCCTAGCAGAGCAGGACCAAGGCTCCATCTATCTGTGAAGACCATGAGATATCTTATCTACTGTATCTGGCAGCTCCTCTTTCTGTTCCCATGCCTGTCTGTGACTTGAATGCATTTTTACTTTGCTTCTGTGTAAACCCCCTCAGTCCCGTTGAACACCATACAGCTACAGTACCATAGAGAACATTATCATGACTTTCCCTTTGTATCAGTTCACACTTGGGACCAGAGGGGTAAGACAACAGGAACAGGAAGTGGCAACGTAAGGAGGACATATGTCGACACATCTCTACACGTTTTCCAATAGAAACATTTATATATTGCCATGTCTTTTCTTTATTATTACAGCTTTTTGCTGTATGTCCTGAAGGGTGTGTTTTCTTTATTATTACAGTTTTTTGCTGTATGTCCTGAAGGGTGTGTTTTCTTTATTATTACAGCTTTTTACTGTATGTCCTGAAGGGCGTGTTTTCTTTATTATTACAGTTTTTTGCTGTATGTCCTGAAGGGTGTGTTTTCTTTATTATTACAGCTTTTTACTGTATGTCCTGAAGGGTGTGTTTTCTTTTTTATTACAGCTTTTTACTGTATGTCCTGAAGGGTGTGTTTTCTTTTTGGGGGTTTGGGTTTTGTTTGGACCTCCGTCTGTATATGTTTTACTGTATAAAGATATATGTGTGTCCATGTCTGAGTACTGGTTAACATCAGAGGGTAAAAGATGTTGCTCAACCACCTGTTTTCCAGACTTCCACTCTATCCTGCTCTTATGCTTTCAGTACTGACTATCCTCTCTTCTTTCTCTCTCTCTTTCTCTCCCTCCCACCGTCCTTTGTCTCTCCTTCTCTTTCATTCTCTGCTCCCCCTCACTCCTACTCTCACTTAGCGGAGAAAACTCAGAAAGATAAGAAAGATCATCAGGATCAGGATCCAGGTGACATCATATATATGAGCATATCCTAACCCGGCTAGAGCCATAGCAACATAACATCTCACAGCCTTCCTGAGGCACGGCCTGGGAATGTTACAGGAACGTTGTGACAGCGTTATGTCACCACACCCCTGCCCTGTAGTTTCCCCTGTACCTGCACTGCATTCCAGTGATGGAGATGCAGCCCTCCCCAGTGGGTGATTGTGGTAACCTTAACTGTCAAGTCCTCTCTCTAACCCTCCTGTTAAGACCGCTCATCTGTGGTGGCTCCACCAATGGACATCCTCTGAATTCTTTTAAAATTCTTCCTCTTTCCTATAATGTGGCCTTACTGCACTAGATTTCTTCCAGGAAGAAAAAGAAGTGAGGAAGGGAGGAAGAGGGAAAATGGAGGGAGCAATTTTAAGACCATTCAGACCATTGCCATTGAGTATCACACTTGTGTGATTGAAACCTGCAGAGTTAGCACTGCTTTATTGCAAGTACATGTAAGTTAAAGCAGTTATTACATGCTTTGGAATGTATGCTGTTGTACAATTGAAGTATTACTTCCTCTGCAGAAAGTGCATGAACTATAAATATCTCCAATGTACTAAAATGCAATAGTTTTGAATACAAACCTGTCATGGTTTGGTATTGATGGTTGCAAAATTTGACCATAAGTGATGAGACGGTTTGGATATTCTGACTGCTATTGTTCATTGATGACCATGTTTTTATATCAATGGAAATGTTGATACATTGGAAATAAATACGTGAACTAAGATGAGATCATAGATGATAATAGCACATACTGTAGTCATCATAAGTATTAATGTCACTTCAGACTGTTTCAGGGTTGCGATCCTGCTGCACTCTTAGAAGAAAAGGTGCTATCTAGAACCTTAAAGGGTTCTTCGGCTGTCCCCATAGATGAAGCCTTTGAAGATCCCTTTTTGGTTCCTGGTAGAACCTTTTTGGGTTCCATGTAAAATCCTTTCCACAGAGGGTTCTTCCTGGAACCAAAAACTATTCTCCTATGGAGACAGCGGAATAACCCTTTTAGAACCCTTTTTTCTAAGAGTGTGGTGTCACTCTGGGTGACACATTGTTTCAATTCCACTGAATAGACAGAGCTCACACCTGGTTTCCCAGGTCTAAAACAGCAGACATCCCTTATACTGTAGAATGTGGCAATACTGAGTTTCTGTTATAGAAGATCTAGATTTGTGCCCTTGTCCCTCACCTCACCTGTATCACTCCAGCCCCCCTGCCCCTTCATTGACTAAGGGAAGAAGTTGCCTTTTTGTTTGAGGGCATTCTTTTAAACCCTCCATCCATACTGGTGACTAGGCCGTCATTTCAAAACTCAGTCAAAGAGGCAATCCTCTGTCCACAGTTCAGTCCACGGACACCACTGGGCTTAAAGTGCTATGCCAGTGTGTGTGCGTCACAGAACTGTACCTCTGTACACTGCCAATTAAACCCCTGCTACTACAGAATACTGACTAGCACAATGACAGATGTGTATGCCGGACAAAGAGCAGAAGCAGTGAGGAGAGGACTTCTTCCAGTGTAAAAGTCCACATTGTCACATTAATCTCTCCATTTTACTGGGACTGTAAACAGACTGAGAAATGGGAAATGAGTCAAGTAAGTCGGTGTTGTTTTGAGAGTCTGTCTGACTGATTCGTTAAGAAATGGGTAAGTCAGCCATATCGAAATATCTTTGACCCTGCCTGAGATGCCCTGAAGTCTGAACGAGGAACCAAATATGTATGGTACTGTATAGGCTACTACCCAGTCTTCCAGTTACCTCTGCTGACTCTCTCTCACACATATACCTTCTCTTCACCGTATTACTTATTATTTTATTTATTTCAAAAGCCTGACATTTATGTGTAGTATCATCACAACCTCATTGGTCAGTTGAGCTGGTTGGGTTTCGTCCGTTGGTTGTGTTTTGTTACATGATTGCTGTAGACGGAGTTGGTATCCATTAGTAGTAGTAGTATGTGAACACCAGACTTTAATTGTGTTTTTTTGTTCTTCAAGATGGATTTGATGTGAAAACAATTATTGTAATAATGCAAATACTTGCACTCTACACTTCTTAGTGGTTATATTTATCCTGGTTGTCACAGCAATCCTACTCAGCTGGGGAAAGTACCAGACTACAGTGAGAGTAGTTTTGCATGTCACATGTTAAACATGAAGAAAAGAACATGAGTGCTGCACGACGTTCTGCACATTCTGCATGGTAACTGTGGAACATGTGTTGTTTTCCCTGTTTTCATTTGACTCATTGTACCTGCGTTGTTCTTGATGGTGTTATTACAGTGTTGCCCTCTGAGGCTTACACAATAGCACACCATTACCATAACGTTGATCAGACGTTGTGGGGAGGTTTTACAGCCATGTATCTCCCTCCATATTGACCTGTGACCTTTGTGCTTCAGAGAATGTAGGGCGCTTAGTCACCCCAGCCAAAAAGCTGGAGGACACCATCCGCCTGGCCGAATTGGTCATCGAGGTCCTCCAACAGAATGAGGAGCACCATGCAGAGGTGAGTACATTACACACACTCTCTCCTCTGTCTGTCTGTCTGTCTGTCTGTCTGTCTGTCTGTCTGTCTGTCTGTCTGTCTGTCTGTCTGTCTGTCTGTCTGTCTGTCTGTCTCTCACTCTCTCTCGCTCTCTCCCACACACACACGCACACACACACACATTATGTCTAATATATTCCTATAAAACACTGTGCAACGTGACCAGGGAAAATCAAAAGTCAGTTATTACCAGAGCAGAGAATTATTAACTACAGAGAACCACGGGGCATTTATTCTGTGTCTGACTCTGTGTTTAACAGGCTACAGTCACAAGTACTGGAAATCAGTCGGTACAGTATTCCTATCTCTGTTTTCTTTGACTGGGGGACTTCTGATTGGGTTACTTTGTTTGCTATACATGCCCACCTGGAGGTGAAAGCCAGCGGGGCTTTAATTAACCCTATTACCTCATATTCTACCCTAGGCGCTAGCTATGAAGTTTTTCCCTGTGATGTCACAGTTGCTTTTCCTGTGAACAAGTGTGTCCCCCACAGAAGTTGCATGGGTCTGGTAGAGCAGTGTAGTACAGTGTGTAGTGTAGTGGAGGTTGGGTGGGATGATGATTCACAGACTCGATCATCCTGTTGTTGTATCACATACTTTTTAGTGGCACATGACTGTATTTGTACTCTTTCCAGAAACGTGAAGAGAATTTACAGACCTCAGTGACCCATTTTTAAACACCAAATGTGTCTATTGATTATGTGGCTAGTCCTAGTGCATGGTTTTCCTCGTGTATATCATGTTTATTCACAAAATAGAATGTTGGCATATTTTTTAACAGACCTTGACCTCTTGAGTATGTTTTGAAACAAAAAAAAAATGTCTCTGTTGTTTTGGATCATTTCTTTCTTTCACTGTCATCATCGCACATTTTCTGTCAAATAACCATTAGAAGGAAAAAGTCAACACGAGGACGCCAACTTTGAAGAAGTGTACCTGACTTAACCCCTTCCTGTTCTCTCATTGTTTGTTTTGTTTGCGGGGAATGTCCGAACAGGGCAAAGAGGTATGTGATAGATCCTGATAACATGACCTCTAACCCTTGCCACCCCCCACCTGCCATGACCCCTAACCCCTGCCACACCCACCTCCCATATTATGTGCATGTCCTGAAGATGCCCAATACCCAGGGATGATCTTAACTGTTCCCATCTTCCTTGTCTAGTAATAGCCTTGTACCCCAACTTCTTCCCTTATAGTTGCTGTCAGCCCGTCCCAGAGAGTTGTGCAAGTGCTTGTGCAACCCAAAGGGTTGCCTTTGGTGATAAGGCATACCCCAACAAGCACTGTGGCAGTGTCCCTGTCTATCATACTTAGACCCCTCCTACTGAAATAGTAGCCTCCCCCACCACCACATCGCCCCCCTCACCGTCTGGTCTGGTGCAGTTTTCTCTGTCCAACCCAACTGCCACAGCCAACTCTGGTCCCATCCTGTCAGGGAAAGACCTGCTCTCTAGTGCTGTGTGTTTGAGGAAAGCTGTGTGACAGGTAAGAGAGGTGATCCAGTCACCTCCACCCAACAAGCTGGTCCTCCTCCATTGTAGACTTGAGTACTCTCAATGGAAAAAGCATGCCATTTGTCAGGGTCAACGTGACCCACTCTATCCCCTCTTGCATTTCTCAAGTGCATTGTTGTGTGAATTTCCCCATTAGAAATGTACACTAACACTGTCAGTAGACCAGCAGAAGCAGCAATAGACACATCTTCCACTTTCCAACTCAGGACCCTCAGTCACCTCATTCATTCAGTTTGAGTCAATTCCATTTTTATTCAACTCAATTGGCGCATCTAATACAATGTTTGTGTATAGTGTATGCCATGTCCAATAAAGACCATTAATTGAATAGAATAGAAATTAAACTGACCCTAACTGTTACTCAATTCAGCATCCAATGTGGAGCATTAGTAGATGAATCCTCCTCGAGGCCTGTAATGAATTTTTTATTTATGGTTATGAGCCTCACCATTTTGACCCAGAGATCCTGTTGCTGGTTGCTGCTGGCGCTGTCATGCCAACCGTCCCATGCCAGAGTGCATCGGAACATTCACATCACAGAGGTGTGACGATGTGAATGGCTGATGGCCAAGGCCTCCAATGGGAAGAGATAGGGGGAGCATGGGAAGCTGAGTGTTAACCTGCATGAGACCAGCCTGTTCCAGACTCTGTCACTCCACTGATTCTATCTATCCTATGGGGAGGCTCAGAGCAGCTCTGTGTGAATGACTTAGTCAAGGAGCCGTGTCTACGCAGTTCTCTGTGTCTCTCTCTGTGGTCCAACAGAACAGTGCACGTTTAGCCGTGCTCAAGCGCAGAACTGAAACACTGCGCTCAAAGCTGTGAAGTGTACCCCAGAGATCTCTGTGTGATGCCTCAGAGGTGACAACTTGACTCTTATTGTGAAAACGAGAGAAGAAAAGAGCCCTTATATAGATCGGTGGAGTAGCATTCTCTCCCTTTTCCTCTAGAGAATGACAGTGCTGTGAGCCTTGTAGTTAGAGATGTGCTTGTATTATATTTGCATAATCTTATCCTCAATTTGTGTTTCTGTCTCTCTCTCTTTGTATGTTTCTCTACCTGCCTCCCTTTTCCCCTCTTTCACCCTCTATTTGTTTTTCTCAAACTTCCTTTATCTTCCCATTCCTCTTCTTCTCTCTCTATCCTCTACCTCTTTCGTTCATTCCCCCTTCTATCCCGTTCTCTTTGTCTATGTATTCCTCTCTCCTCTTTCTTTCATTCTTCACTCAATCTATCTCTCTTTCCCCTCTCTCTCTCTCTCTCTCTCTCTCTCTCTCTCTCTCTCTCTCTCTCTCTCTCTCTCTCTCTCTCTCTCTCTCTCTCTCTCTCTCTCTCTCTCTCTCTCTCTCTCTCTCTCTTTCTCCCTCTCACTCACTCACTCACTCACTCAATCACTCACACTCTCTCTCTTGCTCTGTCTCTCTCTGTCTCTAGGCGTTTGCGTGGTGGTCTGACCTGATGGTGGAGCACGCGGAGACCTTCCTGTCTCTGTATGCGGTGGACATGGACGCTGCTCTAGAGGTGCAGCCCCCTGACAGCTGGGACAGCTTCCCTCTCTTCCAGCTCCTCAACGACTTCCTGAGGACAGACTGTGAGTGCCTCCAACCCCGATCCAGGTCCTGAACTAGGGCTACATTATGAACAGACACGCAGAGCGTTTAGCACTCCAGAACCATACAGCACACACTTAACATGAGTGGAACATTCATGTCACATAGGACTGGGTTTTTATTGAATATTCATTGTGGTTGGTCTTGGCAAACTGGAGAAACTAAAACCTAGAGTTGAGATCTAATGTTACTTTCCCACAGCATGATCCTTTCTGCATTTGACTTCAGTATAATGAAAGGGATGAAGGTAACTGAGAGTACAATAGGGCGCTATGGGAGCCTCGCACTAAGAGCTGAGAGACTAACAGTGAAATGGTTGCTGTGGGCCCTGTCATCTCCCTAATGAACTGCAGTTGCCGTAGGAGCACTGTCCAGGGTGCTGAAAGCGTGAGCCAGAAAGAAACACTTACCACTGCCTTTGTGAAGTGAACCTACACTGGGCTAATTGTCCCTGGGGAATGTCTCCTTTTAGCTTGTCAGCCAGGAGTCTGGAAGGAAGTAATGCAGTCTGTTGTTCACCTGCAGTGGCTTAATGGACTTAGACTGGAACAGCTTGTTATGCTCACTTGCTACTGCTGCACAATTGGCCACATTCACAGTGGCATTTTTTTTTTTAAATAGCCGATTGGTTATTCACATTGCAATGATCATAGTTACTAGACCATCTGGATACAAGCCAAACAGAAGGGCGAAATTAATGGTATTCTTCCCCAATTTACTTTTATAATACCAAAAGGCTCCAGTGATCACTGCATGTCAACACATGATGTGTTGGATTTCATAGTGCACTCTTTACATACAGTATAATTGATGTAGCACACATGGACTAATTCCATGTAATACTAGTAATTGTAATTCCCATGACTTTGACAGCATAACTCAACATGCAAACCTCACACGGTGATGAGTGATATGGTCACCAAAATAGCATCCATCTATCCGTGTCCCTCAGGGTCCTCCAGTGGTTTACAGGAGCACACTGACAGAGTATACAATGTCAAAATCTACACTACACACACAGTGCAACATCCCCACAACTACCATTCCATATCACAGGGGCATTTTACACAGAAGGTCATTTGTTTTGTCTCCCCACAGCAGCTAGCTTATATGGCAGGAAATAGCCCTAGCACCAGACAGGCGCCAAAAGTCAGACGCCATTGAAGCAGTTAATGAGGTCTAAAACAGAAGTGGCTGGGGAGAGGGGCGAGCCCTGCATCATCACTTCTGGACAAATACATCAAAGTGTACAGCAGCCGCTCAAGTGGCTAATTGGAGAGCGGCAATCAAGGAACAAAATAAACATCACACCTACTGTGTATCATCGACCTTGACTTCTATACACGCAGCACACACATATAGCCTACACACACAATCACACACACACACACACAGAGAGAGGGAGAGCGAGCGCTCAAAGGGATAAAATACAGACCCACTGTGTGGAGCCGTGAGCCATCGCATTAGCACACACTGGCCTCCATTTTATCTCCCGTGGTCTGTGTTAGCGTTGCCTTTTTACCAGTTGAATGTAGAGGAATCATGCCTTGTCTGAAAATACTAATAGCAACAGATATCCAACACAGAGAATAGTCTAGTACGGTACCTGATAGCGAGGAGCGAGACTACTATTAGCTTCCTTCTGATAGACTCAAAAGCTTAAAGCAAGGGTTCCACAGCATAGCTTTCATAAGACCAGTCCTTTCAAGACAGCGATCACTTCAAGGAAGACAGGAAGGAGAAGTCATTCTCCCTTGGCTGTTATATTGATGATTGTTCCTTTGGTGTTACAATTTAATGAATTACTTAATATATGCTCTTTCCTGTCTCAGATAACCTGTGCAACGGGCAGTTCCACAGACACCTGCAGGACCTGTACGCCCCCCTTGTGGTGCGTTATGTGGACCTCATGGAGTCATCTATCGCCCAGTCCATCCACAGGGGCTTCGAGAGAGAGTCCTGGGAGCCTGTCAAGTAAGGGCACCTCATCATCTAGAATCAACACCCTATTGTAATGATTCGATATCCTGGGTGCTACACAGTTTCTGCATTCAAGTTGGCTATGGCAGAAACTGACTGGCACCCAGAATAGTCAAACTGCAGTAGCCTAAGCATACCTTTCTTCATGTAGGCCAATTAATCAATAAAGGATGTTGGGTACTACCCAACATACAATATAGGTAGATGTTAATATCTTTTCAAACATGAATTACTGTCAATGATTTTAGGCGTTTCCTGTTCATGTTAAAATAAATATTCAGATATTTTGGGGGTGATCATTTGTACCATGTATTTGTACATTAAATAGTTTGATATCCACATAAATGATGTATACTGAACAAAATATAAACACAACATGTAAAGTGTAGGTCCCATGTATCATGAGCAACAATAAAAGATCCCAGAAATGTTCCATACGCACAAAAAGCTTATTTCTCTCAAATTTTGTGCACAAATTTGTTTACATCCCTGTTATTGAGCATTTTTCCTTTGCCAAGATAATCCATCCACCTGACAGTTATGGCATATCAAGAACTGATTAAACAGCATGATCATTACACAGCTGCAGCTTGTGCTGGGGACATTAAAAAGCCACTCTAAAATGTGCAGTTATGTCACACACACAATGCCAACGATGTCTCAAGTTTTGAGGGAGCGTGCAATTGCCATGCTGACTGCAGGAATGTCCACCAGAGCTGTTGCCAGAGAATGTAATGTCAATTTCTCTAGCATAAGCCACCTCCAACGTCGTTTTAAAGAATTTGGCAGTACTTCCAACCGGCCTCACAACCTCAGACCACGTGTAGCCATGCAAGCCCAGGACCTCCACATCCGAGCTTCTTCACCTTTGGGATCATCTGAGACCAGCCATCCAGACAGCTGATGAAACTGAGGAGTGTTTCTGTCTGTAATAAAGCCCTATTTTGACTTAAAAACTAATTTTGATTGGTTGGGCCTGGCTCCCAAGTGGGTGTGACTATGCCCTCCCAGGCCCACCCATAGTTGTGCCCCTGTCCAGTCATGTGAAATCCATAGATCAGGGCCTAATTTATTTATTTCAATTGACTGATTTCCTTATATGAACTGTAAATTATATTTTTGTTCAGTATATATTTGTGGGCAATTGTGTAAAAATATATGGTAACTATTTACTTTGACTACATATCCATAACACATTTATTACTCATAAGCATTTCATGAACATGTTATAACAGGTCTCAACCGCATTATTAAAGGTTCACTAAATATATCCATAGCATATCTATAGCATATTCATGTCATGCTATGCAAGAGTACATATTTAGGTATCTTAATAGGTGCATCATTACAATGACAGCTTAGTGTCATCATTATGGCTGTTGTCAAAAGTATGCTTCTGCCATACCTGTGTTAGTGAATATGCCAAAAGGCCAAACCACGTTTAGAAAACGATGCTGATATATAGCCTGTACCAGCCCCATCTCCCCCACCGGCCGGTATAGGCCCACGACTTACCTTCTTCTTCTTCTCACTGAGGTCAATGGTGCATAAAGATCCCCACGGGGTTGAATCCTCTGGGTACATTTTACGGATCAAATTGTGTAGTTGAGGGTCATATCATAACTCTTTCATATCTCATTAGCAACTCTCGTTCACATCACAATTAAGTAGGTCATACTGGTCTATAACCCACACATGAAAGGTCTATGTATGTATTCTATGCAGTCAAATTAAAGTAAAATCTGTTTTCACATTCATAAAGCATTTATAGCTATGCACTTCATGGTAATTACCTGTACAGTTTGCCACTGATCTATAACACCGACATTAACGTTCTATGTATGAATTCTATGCAGTCAATATAATATAATTTATTTTCCCATTCATAAAGCATTTATAAACGTGCCACAATTATCAAAAAGAACACAGACACAACACAGAAAGGAAATATGACATTTTTTATTTACATTTTCTAGATTTAGCACATAAATCAATTGCTGAGGACATTGCCGAAGTATCTTAATATTCACATTTTTCAGTTCAACTTTTCTTTAATAGATTTAACAAAGATGGATATTTATTGTATTCATATTCAATTCCTCATTTCAGACTCATAGCTAGCAATAACTATTTTAGTATGTAAAACTAATGTAGCTAGCTAGCTAGCTTAGCTCCTGGCAATGTCAACATATTTTCCAACTTTGTCAATAAAAGTTAAACTCATCTTAAAACTCATGACATTTAGTTAACAATGGTAGCTATTGTATATTTTAAGACATACATTGTACTTTTGGACATTATGAGGTGAAAAATATCTATATCATCTTTACTCCACACACAGTGACACATACAAAGCTTTTCCTCACACTCCATTTGGCAAATCTGACCATAAGTCTATCCTCCTGATTCCTGCTTACAAGAAAAAACTCGAACAGGAAGTATCAGTGACGCACTGAATTTGGAAGTGGTCCGATGAAGTGGATGCAGTTTCGCTAGCACAAACTTGAATATGTTCCGCGATTCATCTGATGGCATTGAAGAGTTTACCACATCAGTCAACATCTTCATTAACAAGTGCATTGACGAAGTCATCCCCACAGTGGCCGTACGTACATATCCCAACCAGAAGCCATGGATTACAGCCAACATCCACATTGAGCTAAAGGCTAGAGCTGCCACTTTCAATGAGTGGGATACTAATCCAGACGCTTATAAGAAATCCCGCTGTGCCCTCCGACGAACCATCAAACAGGCAAAGCGTTCATACAAGACCAAGATGGAATCCTATTACACCAGCTCTGATGCTCGTCAGATGTGGCAGGGCTTGAAAACTATCATGAATTACAAAGGAAAACTCAGTCTCGAGCTGTCCAGTGACGCGAGCCTACCAGACGAGATATATTCCTTCTATGCTCGCTTCAAGGCTAGCAACACTGAACCATGCATGAGAGCACCAGCTGTGCTGGATGACTGTGTGATCACGCTCTCCGTGATCACTTTAAACAGGTTAACGTTCACAAGGCCACAAGGCAAGAAGGATTACCAGGACACATACTCAGAACATGCGCTGACCAGCTGACATTTTCAAACTCTCCCTGACACAGTCTGTAATACTTACATGTTTTAAGCAGACCACCATAGTCCCTGTGCCCAAGAATGCCAAGGTAACCTGTCTAAGTGACTATCACCCCTTAGCACTCACATATGCAACCATGAAATGCTTTGAAAGGATGGTCATGGCTCACATCAACATCATCATCCCAGACACCCTGGACCCACTCCAATTTGCATACCGCCACAACAGATCCACAGATGACTCGATCTCTATTGCACTCCACTCTACCCTTTCCCACATGGACAAAAGGAAAACCTATGTGAGAATGCTGTTCATTGACTACAACTCAGTATTCAACACCTCCAAACTCATCACTAAGTTAACGACCCTGTGTTTAAACACCTTCCTCTGTAACTGGATCCTGGACGGCCCCAGGTGATGAGGGTAGGAAACAATGTATCCGCCACGTTGACCCTCAACACGAGAGCCACTCAGGGCTGTGTGCTTAGTCTCCTCCTGTACTCCCTGTTCACCCATGACTGCATGGCCGCGCACGACTCAACAACACCACCTCTCCCATGACGTCAGCATGTTTCATATTTAATCATATAAGTTATACAACATGTAGATGTAACTCTGACATATACATTGTGAAATCTCTTAAAGTTACAATGTTTCCGTTATAACGGCTTAAATGATATCACAAAACAATAAATTATCTGACATGATAGTTCTTCCCACATTCTTTGTGTTAGAAATATTGTTTCATTATCCACTTTTGGATGTTGGGAGTTTTGGCGGGAATAATCTCTTTGTAACAAAATGGTTCTTTCCCCTCAATACTGCATGGCAAGGGAGAGAAAGTTCCTGCAAGGTATTTACAACCGTCATAAAACTGGCCATCTCCCCCAGGAGAGTCTTGAAACCTTTGATTAGCCGGCACCTTTGATCTCCATCCAGGAGGGCAAGTCATGGCACTAGTCACTTTATTCCTACCTAGTATATGTACATACAGTTGAAGTCGGAAGTTTACATACACCTTAGCCAAATACATTTAAACTCAGTTTTTCATAATTCCTGACATTTATAGTAAAAAGTCCCTGTCTTAGGTCAGTTAGGATCACCACTTTATTTTAAGAATGTGACATGTCAGAATAATAGTAGAGAATTATTTATTTCAGCTTTTATTTATTTCATCACATTCCCAGTGGGTCAGAAGTTTACATACACTCAATTAGTATTTGGTAGCATTGCCTTTAAATTGTTTAACTTGGGTCAAATGTATCGGGTAGTCTTCCACAAGCTTCCCACAATAAGTTGGGTGCATTTTTGCCCATTCCTCCTGACAGAGCTCGTGTAACTGAGTCAGGTTTGTAGGCCACCTTGCTCGCACACGCTATAAGATTGAGGTCAGGGCTTTATGATGGCCACTGCAATACCTTGACTTTGTTGTCCTTAAGCCATTTTGCCACAACTTTGGAAGTATGCTTGGGGTCATTGTCCATTTGGAAGACCCATTTGCGACCAAGCTTTACCTTCCTGACTGATGTCTTGAGATGTTGCAATATATCCACCTAATTTTCATTCGTCATGATGCCATCTATTTTGTGAAGTGCACCAGTCCCTCCTGCAGCAAAGCACCCCCACAACATGATGCTGCCACCCCTGTACTTCACGGTTGGGATGGTGTCCTTCGGCTTGCAAGCGTCCCTCTTTTTCCTCCAAACATAACGATGGTCATTATGACCAAACAGTTCTAATTTTGTTTCATCAGACCATAGGACATTTCTCCAAAAAGTACGATCTTTGTCCCCATGTGCAGTTGCAACCCGTAGTCTGACTTTTTTATGGCGGTTTTGGAGCAGTGGCTTCTTCCTTACTGAGGGACCTTTCAGGTTATGTCGATATAGGACTCGTTTTACTGTGGATATAGATACTTTTGTACCTGTTTCCTCCAGCATCTTCACAAGGTCCTTTGCTGTTGTTCTGGGATTGATTTGCACTTTTCACACCAAAGTACGTTCATCTCTATGAGACAGAACGCGTCTTCTTCCTGAGAAATAGCGGCTGCGTGGTCCCATGGTGTTTATACTTGCATACTATTGTTTGTACAGATGACCGTGGTACCTTCAGGCATTTGGAAATTGCTCCCAATGATGAACCAGACTTGTGGAGGTCTACAATATTTTTTCTGTGGTCTTGGCTGATTTATTTTAATTTTCCCATGATGTCAAGCGAAGAGGAACTGAGTTTTTAAGGTAGGCCTTGAAATACATCCACAGGTACACCTCCAATTGACTCAAATTATGTCAATGAGCCTATCAGAAGCTTCTAAAGCCATGACATAATTTTCGGGAATTTTCCAAGCTGTTTAAAGGCACAGTCAACTTAGTGTATGTAAACTTCTGACCCACTGGAATTGTGATACATTGAATTATAAGTGAAAAAATCTGTCTGTAAACAATTGTTGGAAAAATTACTTGTGTCATGCACAAAGTAGATGTCCTAACTGACTTGCCAAAACTATAGTTTGTTAACAAGAAATTTGTGGAGTGGTTGAAAAACGAGTTTTAATGACTCCAACCTAAGTGTATGTAAACTTCCGACTTCAACTGTATCTACCTCAAATACCTCGTACCCCTGCAAATTGACTCGGTACTGGTACCCCGTGTATATAGCCAAGTTATTGTTACTCATTGTGTATTTTTTCCTCGTGTTATTATTTTTCAAAAAATCTTTGTTTTTCTCTTTGCATTGTTGGGAAGGGCTCGTGAGTAAATATTTTACTGTTTGTCTACACCTGTTCTTTACAAAGCATATGACCATTCTTTTCTTCTTTTATTTGAATTAAGAGACAAACATCATCGCATTCTTTCCATTTTGGATGCACTATCACAGGACAAGCGTGTGAGAGTTGAGTGGTCATTGAAATGACACTTCCTGGTGAACTCTCGCTTCTACAAAAATCATTAAAAAAATGTATTAAACATTTTGTTAACCTTTTTCATGAATGAAAGTATACATTTGTACATTTAAAATAACAAAAATAGCTATTAAAAGCCAGACGAATGCTAGGCTGTCACCCGGAAGCGATGCCACCATGACTTACCTCTCATCTGCAGTCAAAACATAGAGAATGATAGAGGCTTCTAGTTGCCAAAAGGCCGTATTAGCATGAGCAGCGCCATATTAGCATGGGCAGTGCCATTGAGGGCTTCCACCATTTTATTGTAGTCAACTGGGTGGGACTTCCAACTTCGTTGGCTGATCCCTCCTGATGACCTTGTTGGAGTCATGTCCAACCGGGTCATCAGGCGGGATCAGTCAATTGTGAAGAAGAACATTGACTACTTCTAAATGGAGATAGCCTCCATGTCACTGCCTATGCTGTCACATACGCTAGAATGGCACAAATACAAAGATGAGTTCTTTATATATCTCCATGTTCTCTCTTAATTTGTCCTGTTTTAAAAGGTCTGTAATGTGCAAAAGTACAATGTAAACAGTGAAATAGCTAACATTGTTAACAAAATGTTGAATAAGGGGGAAACACTAGCTAGCTTTACCACCTTGTGTTATTACGTTTTACTCACTAAAATAGTTATTGCTAGCTGAATTTGAATGCTTTGAATATGAATCTTTGTTAAATCTATTCAAGAAAAACTAACTGAAAAATGTCAATAGTAGGATTCTTTGGCAATTGTTTTCTGTGCTAGCTAGCTAAAGTTACATATGGAAAATTGAAACAAAATACCATTCTGTGTTGTGTTCGTATTCTTTTTGATAAGTGAGGCATGTTTATAAATGCCTTATAAATGCTTTATGAATGAGAAAATAGAAATGACAGTACATTAACTGCATAAAATTCATACATAGATCTTTAATGTTGGTGCTATAGATCAGAGTGGCAAACTGAACAGGTAATTACCATGAAGTGCTATAAATGCTTTATGGGAAAATAGATTTGACTTTAATGTGACTGCATAGAATTCATACCCTTCATGTGTGCATAATAGACTAGTATGACTAACTTAATTGTGAGAAGGGCTGTTAATGAGTTACGGAAGAGTTATAGTATCAACTACAAAATGTTATCCGTAAAATGTACCCAGAGGATTCAACCCTGTGGGGATCTTTATGCACCATTGACCTCAGTGAGAAGAAGAAGGTAAGTCGTGGGCCTATACCGGCCGGTGGGGGAAATGGGGCTGGTACAGGCTATATATCAGCATCGTTTTCTAAACGTGGTTTGGCCTTTTGGCATATTCACTAACACAGGTATGGCAGAAGCATACTTTTGACAACAGCCATAATGATGACACTAAGCTGTCATTGTAATGATGCACCTATTAAGCTGTCATTGTAATGATGAATCTATTAAGATACCTAAATATGAGCTCTTGCATAGCATGACATGAATGAACTATAGATATGCTATGAATATATTTCATTAACCTTTAATAATGTGGTTGAGACCTGTTATAATGCGTTCATGAAATACATAAATATGTGTAATAAATGTGTTGTGGATATGTAGTCAAAGTAAATCGTTACCAAATATATTAATTTGTACTAGCAAGATTATTTACTATCTATTTAATTCAAATGTTCCCTATTGCAGCTAAGACCATATGTCTGAAAATGCTGTTGGAAACATTTTTCCTCTGTTTGGTATTCCCTAGTGTTCATATGGTATCCCTTGTATTAATGTCAAAGCTATTTGCTGTCACCATATGTTGAGTTATCAATTGTTAACTATATTTAGTCATTGTTCGCTTCAATGTTGATAAGACACTCTTTACACATCATTTTTCAACATTAGATTTGTCTCTTCTATTCACTGCAACTATACCCTTACTTATTTCAACTTAATGACTACTATTTTTCTTGTAAATTTGCTCTGCCTCACCAATTGTTTTTCTTTTTCTGGGCATTGCTTCACTTTTCCTTTTAAAACACATCCATATTACCACTGTTATAGCACATCTTATTTTGATTTGATTTGGTCTGTTTCCTCTACACAGGAGCCTAACAAGTAATCTTCCTGATTTGAGTCTACCAAATGTCAAGCTCCAAATGCCCAAAGTACCAAATCTACCACCAGTTAGCCTTCTAACAATGCCTAGCTTTTCTACACCCAACTGGATGGCAGCTACATGTGACTCGGAGTGTGTATTGAGTCTCTGCTGGAGCCTGAAACATGAAAAATGCATGTGTGTTTTTGGCATGAACATGTCACATGTCATCTGAAGTACTGGCTCAATTTCTGGAGATGTACAGGCAATATCCACCAATCCTAATTTAGATGGGGTCAGGTTTGACCTAGTTGATTTGACTTAGTTAGCTAAAGGCAGCTACTCAACAATAGGCTACAATAAAATATTGACACATTTTACTCATACCGTAGTAGGGCCTGTAGTGCATTTGTAAAACCAACCATGCCTAACGTGCAGAAGTAGGAGAGCTTTGATCAGCCCCAGGGCTCCTGGTGCTTGTCTTTACTGAGGCATGAGCCTCTCAGATACGCCTACTTTAAAACAGATCATGTTCACTCTTCACACCATGATAATGATCCCACTTTTATATTGACGGAATATGAAATGAAGTCCCATTTCATTAGTGATTCTGCCAGTTGTAAAACTCCATGTCTACCTGTTAGCTCTTAGCAGCCCTCCCGGGGGACCAAGGAGAGACACAGCGTGAAGATAATTGCAAAGCTATGTTTAGATATGTTGATCAAAAGCACTTCTTCTGCACCTTGAGGTACACCTGACACATTACCAAAGTGAAACATCTTCAGCACCAGCTACTAAAAATGTGTGAAAGGAGAGAGAAAGATTAAATGAATACATTCGCTGCCAAAATGTAAAGGCACTGTTCTGTCAAAGATAGGCCTGAACTAAAAGCAGGTTTGGTATCTTGTAAATAAGCCATAAAGACTAAGCCAATCTCACCCCACAAAATAAAACTCAAACACAGCCTTGACACAACCACAATGTTGATAATTAGGAAAAAACAGGCTCAGCCTATTCTAAAATATGTAGTAAAACACTGCCTGTGATCTGATGTTCTTTTTCCAGGATCCAAGTTGTCCCAGTGTTCTTATTGTTCTACCTGCAGCCATGTTCATGCCAAGGCCCTAGCATGGGGAGTGGGGTTAGAGTAGGCAGTGTTTCAAAATGGAGAACCATCAATGGCTTTTCATTTTCCTCCGACTGCATGTGTTTGAACTGAAGGGTGGAAAGACACAAATTACTTTTTAAGCTGATTGGAAAACACCAAGAATGGGAAATGCTAAATTACACATCATTATTAAATGAGGCCCTACCCAAGCTAGTGTTTAAAAGTATTGAATTTGTGTCTTTCCATCACATGTATCTGATCTCCAGTCTGCCACAGTGTGCTAGGGAGGATAAGTCCCTGTTTACCCTGTGTTGGAGCTCTTACCTGTGGGCGCTAGTTGTGAGAAGGCCCCTGTGTGTCTGGAGAGACCTGTGTGGCTGGAGAGATCTGCTCTCTCTTTCTGCAGGGTTTGGGGGAAGGGGACAGGGAATGGGAGTGGGATACAGTCTCCACCACCGCATCAGAAAGCAACCCCACCCTTCCTTGTGTGTTTTCCCAGAGTGCACTAACTAACTGACCAACCTCCAGTGTGCATGGAGCCCTACTTTTTCCCTGGTTTTGATAACTACTCAACTCTGAGGTTATTAATTGGTCAAAGACATACTCATGTCTGTTTATTTTTACCATACACTGATTGGGACCTTGATGAACACAATTCATAGAACCTCATTGGCCAGGAATAGATCAAAGATATAGTATCTTCCATTCAAAATATTTTAGAACCAATCGGTAAATGGTCAAAATAACCCAAACAAATGGAATCCTGAGACCTAGATTTGCCCATCCTCTCTAATCCTTGATGTAGTCCTCTACCCCCCATGTGTTCTCCTGTTGTGTAACAGTGCTCTAACCTTTAACCTCTTAGCTGTGACCCCTGACCTGTGCCCCGTTCTTCCTGCCCAGTAATGGCTCGGGGACATCCGAGGACCTGTTCTGGAAGCTGGATGCGCTGCAGACCTTCATCAGAGACCTGCACTGGCCTGAGGAGGAGTTTGGCAAACATCTGGAGAGCAGGCTCAAACTCATGTCCAGCGACATGATTGAGTCCTGCGTCAAACGGTGAGAGAACGCTCCTGAATGGGACCCTTGCACTTGCTTACACACAATTACACACATACACAGTCTTGTACAACTAACCTTGTGGGGACACCCAATTCAATCCCATTCAAAATCCTATTTTCCCTAACCCTAACCCTTACCCAAACCTTAACCCTAACCATAACCCTTAACCTTAACCCAAAAACCTAACCTTAATCCTAAACCTAACCCTAGCTCCTAACCCTAACACTAAACCTAATTCTAACCCTAATTCTAACCTTAAACCCCCTAGAAATAGCAAGTATACATTAATACATCCACACACACAGACATTGTAGGTCTGTGTATAGTGCTCCACAACCTCTCTCCTTTCTCTGTCCCTGTCTCCAGAACGAGGGTGGCCTTTGAGGCCAAGCTCCAGAAGAGCAGTCGGACCACAGACCTCCGCGTGCCTCAGTCCATCTGCACCATGTTCAACGTGATGGTGGATGCCAAGGCCCAGTCAGCCAAGCTGTGTGCCATGGAGCTGGGACAGGAGGTAGAGGATTCCTTCCTCCTTATAGTCTTTAACCAGTCTTAGATCAGACATCAGATACCAGTCTTAGATCAGACATCAGATACCAGTCTTAGATCAGACATCAGATACCAGTCTTAGATCAGACATCAGATACCAGTCTTAGATCAGACATCAGATACCAGTCCACCTCCATCTGCACAGCCTCAGTCCAACAGAGTTTCCACCTATTATATTCTAGATGTAATATAACGTAAATCATTCTATTGATGTCTAGTAGTGATTTCTCTTTCACTCTGATTTATATGATATATCACTGAGCATGCTGCACTGGATATACAGACCAGTATCCACCCTGGAGCAGTACCAATGCACTTTGGGAAAATCATTTTGTGCTCACCAGCTGTGTGTTAGATGTGTATTCTATTAAAATTGCATGGATTCAGGAGCTCTAGGTCAATTAGAATCAGCATTTCTATGCTTCATTTCTTTCTATTTGCTCATATTATGTAATGCTATGCTTATACAATACATGTTGTATAGTAGTACATTCTGTATATGTATTTCTGTCAAGGTTTTCACTGACAATTAGTTTCAATGGCACTTACTGTGATTGCTGTGTCTCCTGATTTAGCTTTTGCTTGAATATGTGCTTTTGCTGTAGTCGTTTCCTTTTTCACTATCATCTTTTCATTTCTTTTCTCTATCTTGTGAAAGTTTGTTAGAGATTGGGTAAGTGTGGCTAACAATTCAATTGAAATCTCACTCCCAGTTCCCAAATGTATAATTAGCCATCAATGCAGTTTTCCCCAGTCTTCCAACACTTTAAATGTTTTGATTTCATTAGCATGTGTGTAGATGGTACTGAATATACATGGGGTAGATTTGACAGTTCTCATCTCTGCACAATCTAGAGACCGATACCAATTATCAGCGCAGAATTAATTAGTCTGAGGTCTTTTACATGGCTCACTTGAAGACAAAAGAATGCTGTCATACTACTGATTAGCATATTGGCCTACTGTGAGACCTGGTAGCAACAAACATAAGGGAAGGGAGGGACGCTGGATTTGGACGTTGTGACTAACATGTCTCTCTCCTCACAGAGACAGTACCATTCCCAAATTGACGCTCTCATAGAGGAGACTGTGAAGGAGATGATCACCTTACTGGTAGCAAAGGTGCTGTTGCTGTCTTACTCACATCTGAAAGTGATATTACATGAATGTTGTTATTAATGTGTTAGACTTGCCAGTAACATAACTCCCTGTCTGTCAGTTTGTGGTCATTCTAGAGAGTGTCCTAGCCAAACTGTCCAGATACGACGAGGGCACTCTCTTCTCCTCCTTCCTCTCTTTCACAGTAAGAACACACTCCTTCTCTCGTTCCCCTCTTTCTCATCGTACACTGCATACAGAACTGGACCCTGATCTTGATATGATTTTAATCATCACAGGGTAGGATTAGTCTTGTTCAAATATTGTACCTTTAGCAAACATATGTTCAGAGAATGTACAGCTCTCTCCCTCAATTTGCTCATGATAACACTCCCAATGCATGAAAAGGTTAAGTATTTTAGTAGTTTCCTGAACATTGTAATAGAAGTCTACATTTTTTTGAGTGAACTGTGTTATTACATTTCCTGGCATGACTCACTTAAGCATATTGCAGTCACACACTGAAGCTACACTCACAGTATACAGTTTTTACAATGAAAAGAAGTTGCACAGTTGGAATCTCAAATCTTTCCTTTTCACCTAAACTCTCTGTCTCATTTCAAGGTGAAAGCTGCATCAAAGTATGTGGATGTACCTGTAAGTGGGAGAATAGCTTTATTATCAGTACTTGTGTTTTTCTTGTCCCAGTCCAAGTGTGTACATGTTTGTGTGTGTGTGTCATTCCATCTTCCCTGATATGGATCTGGCCAAAAACAGCCAGCTAGACATGTCATTGTGAGTGTCTCTGTTGTGTTGTGTAACAAAAACCCACAAAAGCTCAACACGGCACTTTTTAAATGTATGCCTTGTCAGTGGATCTGTGATTGGGCCTCTTATGTCCGCAGGGCCAGCGCCCTAGTTTCTGAATGGTAATTGTTTGCTTAATGCACAAAATAAAATTACACTGGAGAAACATACTAATTTGCACCCTTTGGAACCACTCAGGGATGTGTTAACTAAGTTCAGTTTACAGCGGGTAATACAAATTCATATGACCTCGTCCGCTGGCACAAAAGATGTGTTTCATATACCGGAGAAGAGGCGCGAGGTGGAAATACACACACACACACACACACACAAATTGAGTGTCTTATTTGCAAACGCATTGTCCTGTTTGAAAATTTGAGATGGCATGAGAAATGGCAGCCCTCCTAACAGTCTGTTCAGTAGCCTGATCACGTGTTCCTAGTTCTTCTGTTCACTTTGCACATGCCCAGACTGTGACAGATGATTCTGGGCCAAGTACAGATCTCTAATAGGAAGTTCAGTGAAAAAGACAGCCATAGCCCAGGGTCTATATGCACTGCAAATGAAACACCTCTCCAGAGATGTCAACTGTACATTTTAATACTTTTTTTTCTGAGTTGAAAATGACAATTTGATAACACTTTGGGTTGAATGTTTATTTTAATACCTGTCAGTTTTTCATATGCATGTCTTAGAGCTTGACATGACATAACAGTTGATAATAACTTATGTCACTTTGCTGGTCTCCATCATGTTTATTATGAGGTAAACAGGTTTCGGTGCCTTGGTGAGACAATGAATTTGTTTTTTGGGGGCTAATTACTCTTTCCCTCTTGTTCTCAACTCTCTCTCTCTCTCTCTCTCTCTCTCTCTCTCTCTCTCTCTCTCTCTCTCTCTCTCTCTCGTGTTCTGCAGAAGCCTGGGATGGACATTGCAGACGGTTACGTGACCTTTGTGCGCCATTCTCAGGACATGCTGCGGGATAAGGTCAATGAGGAGGTGTACATAGAAAGGTTATTTGCCGTAAGTAACCAATGCCGTCTCCTCACAGGGGGAGGCTCTCCAAGATGTGATAAAACAGTCGGTTCAGAGGGATAAGTCTCATTTTGAACAGCTCTCTGGCTTTTCTTTCGCAGCTGTACAAGTAGCTCTCTCTCTCCTTCTCTCCGTCTCTCTCTTTCCCTTGCTTTACTTCTAACTCTTCCCTCCATACTGAATACACTATGCTCTAGCCTGTGTCTTCTCTACTGAAGTGTTCTGCATCTTCTGTTTATTTCTGTTTGAGAAGTGCAAAATCTTGAGGAGGATTATCTTAAGCAGTGTTCTCTCTCTGCGAGTCAGCAAGCAGGGGTTCATCAATTGAAGGCCATACAATAGAATGCCCTCCTATAAGATGACTTAATACCGTCTTTACAATTCCCCAGTCTAAATTCTGTCTTCAGCCATTACAATACATTGTGTTCTTCCACTAATTGATCTGTAGCAAAATTAATAATCAAATCAAAAGGTTAGGGTTAGTAGGTCGGCTTATGCTGACCAGTTTCCCCCACACTGCTGACCCGTTCCCCACATTGGACTATATACAAGACACTTGGAACTGTCCCATTTTGACAATGAGGGCTTCCTCCAACGAAATCTTCCTCTTAGGAACGACAAACAGAAAGGAGGGCCTCTGACCCAGGGCTTATTGTAATAAGGGCTTAAGAAGGATGGAGAGAAAGAAAGAAATAACGGAAGAAAGGGAAAAAGAGAAATATAATGAGTTTGTATTTGAGAGTGAATAAAGTGGGGGGAGAAATGAGAAAAGAGAACACTGTCTTAATGAATAGCCTGAAACCTGGTTATCTAAATAATCCTCTGTGATGCATGTTGACCAATTTGTCCACTACTCTTTTTTGGGGTGAGAACCTCAGATTGCACCTGTGCGCGTGTGTGGGTGTGTGTTATATGCGTGTGTGTGTGGCTTCCCCTAAGGCCTGCTGGCATGACCTGCCTTCTATCTAATCAGTCTTCTCTGAGTGAAAGTGTCTCTTCTCCATGTTTGTTTCTCTTGCTGCTTTGACCTGCTGTTTGGCTTGTATCGTCTTCTCTCAGAAGAGCATTTCTTTTCTGATTATAGCAGAGGCCTCTCTCTCTATATATATGTCACTCTCTATCTGTTCTCCCTCTGGCAGTACTGTGGCGTATGAAGGTGTCTTGCTGCGCTGTAGGACTCCTCTATGTTGTCCTTTTCTTGTCGCTCTGCTCAATATGACCAAGGCGTGATGCTGTTGTTTCTATGCGTTCATGCTCAGGGATCAAAAAGCATAACAACGCCCTTGGTTTTCTATGTATGTTCCCTTTCCTTCCATCTCTTTCTTTTTCTCACTTGAACCACAATGCCTTTCAACATTTCTTTCAGCTTTACTTTGCAAACACTTTCCCACCTAGCTATATATTTTGAAATGGAACTTATCTCTCATGTCAGATTGTTTTAACACATTATGTCCAGTGGCATGATTCAGAGTCAAATAATCTTTCTGTGTACATCTACTAGCAAGGCCCATCTCCCTGGAGATTAACCCCATACATACATGCATGCACTCAGCATCCCTCCCTTAACAACCTCCTTGGCATTCGTACAACACTGAGGAACACATTTTTGTTATTTTTTTTTTTTAGCTTACAGCACCTGGTATTCCCAGGCGGTCTCCCGTCCAAGTACTAACCAGGCCTGACCCTGCTTAGCTACCAAGATCAGACAAGATCAGGCATGTTCAGGGTGGTCTGGTCACAAGCCTATTTTCTTTTGCCCATTTTATCCCCAAATGATTTCCTTGGCTCATCACTGCAACTCCCAAATGGGCTCGAGAGAGGCAAAGGTCGAGTCATGCGTCCTCCGAAACATGACCCGCCTGGCCGTGCTACTTCTTATTACACTGCTCACTTAACCCGGAAGTCAGCCACACCAATGTGTCAGGAAACACAGTTCGACTGACGAACAAGTCAGCTTGCATGCGACCGGCCCTGCCACAAGGAGTCGCTAGAGTGTGGTGAGCCATGGAAAGCCCCCTGGCTAAACACTCCCCTATCCCGGAAGGCACTGGGCCCATTGTACACCATCATATGGGGCTGCCGGTCACAGCCGGCTGTGACACAGCCTGGGATCGAACCCCAGTCTGTAGGGACGCCTCAGCACTGCGATGTAGTGCTTTTGACCGCTGCGCCACTCAGGGACACATTTTGACAGCACAAGAGTGCAGGGATGTTGCCAAAACAGACACTATCGTTTGAATTACTCTACATAGCTCTTAAAATAGTTTAATACTTTGAGTATTAGTCGGTTTTTGCAACATCTCCACATTGTTAAGCTGTCAAAATTGTGCCTAAATGTTGATGCTCCCCCAAACGAGATATTCTAGGATCAGATAACTTCAGCCTTACTGCTTCTTAGACATAAATGTCTGCCTTCACCGACACCCCCGATAACACTTTATAGAAAGGACTAAAGAACATGGGGATCATACCAGTTTTAAACAGAGAGGGGGAGGGGGCATCTGTTCTGTAAAAATATGGATAGGGATTGTTTGTTTTGTTCTTTTATTTCCAGGGATAATCATTTATTCTATAACTAATTATAAAGTAGCACGTGCTGTTGTCTGTAAACGAAATATGCATCCTGTCAGACATAACCATTGGTAACGGTTGAAATTAAAGTCTGGCTTCAGCTGCTATTTACATCAAAGGCCCAATACAGCCGTTTTAATATCAATATAAATTTGATATTTCTGGGTAACAATTAAGTATTTTACTCTAATAGATTTATGTTAAAATGGGCAAAAAAAATTGCAAAAAAACTAATTCTCAGGCAAGAATTTTGCCCAGACTGTCTGGGAGGGGGAAACTGAAAAATAGCTGTTATTGGCAGAGAGGTTTGGAACTATATTTGTTATTTGTCTATTAACCAATTTA
Source organism: Salvelinus alpinus (assembly GCF_045679555.1). Taxonomy (NCBI): domain Eukaryota; kingdom Metazoa; phylum Chordata; class Actinopteri; order Salmoniformes; family Salmonidae; genus Salvelinus; species Salvelinus alpinus. The sequence continues at coordinate 19,253,040 of NC_092097.1, forward strand.
CACCATGGAAAGCGTAATCTTCCTCCCGTGCAAACCTGCTGATTAGAAGGTCCTGTGTAGATTGCATTTTCAACCAGCAACTATCAGCAAATAACACTGAATATTGACTAAACTGGACCTTTAAGATTTCATGTGTTTTTTGGGGGGATAAATTATAACATAATTATTAGGTATTCATGAAGTTATTACCATTTCAACCATGTTATTTCTAAGACAAAACAACAGGTGAACAGCCAATAGTAAAGTTAAGTGTAATCAAAATATATTTATCTTGGATAAATACTTTTTTACTGGGATATTTTTCTTTTCAAGAAATAAAACAAAAATGCTACCCATCCATGATATCCACTTAAACAAATTGATTTGCATTTCAGGTGTTTTGATGTCATCCCATAATAGATTATCAGAAGACAAGATTTAAATCCTGTTCTATTTTATCATAATATAAAACAAATTAAGAGATTGAGATGCTGACCTTGAAAATAACATTATTATTCTCTGTACTGCTGATCATGAGGGGATTACTTTTCAAATCACACAATGCCTCTATAAATGAATATCCCTCATGTACATTTTACACATCTAGACAAAAACCAAAGTTCAAAATTCTCTTTTCTGTCTTTTGATCTCCTTTTGACCTGCAATGATTTACGTCCCACGTTGAGTTGGTACAATTGGTGCCCGTTAGAATAGATGATTTAGAAGGAGCCAAAAGACCAATCAGATGCGTGGAGGGAATGTCTTAGCCCTATAAAGGTTAAGGGCAGATTTAGTGGTATGGGTGTGGCTAGGGCCCTTCCTAAGAATCCATTCTAATACCCACCCTCAGCCGTAGACCTGAGCAATGGCTCTGAGGAGTAACAACATAAGACGTTCCTCTAAGGAAAATGTCTGTATTCAATTGTTTCCCCTACCCTAATCCCTTGGGTCCTGATGACATTTGGTCAAGGGTTTAAATGTAATTGTGCGTGTGTGTGTGTTTTGGAGCCAGTTGATCTGGAGGCATACCTTATGTCCCCTCAGGGTTAATTAGGGTGGAGACATGGATTTCTTCAAGACGTCAGTAGATGTCATATCAGACACAATAAGGATATGGTTCACTTCATTTAAATACATGTCAGAAGGACTGACTTTAGCCTGGGATGCCGTTTGACATCAGACTGACCATATGGGCATAAGTTAGTATGTTAAGAAAACAACAACGCCCAAGAAATTCATTATGATTGGAGACATTAGAAAGTGAATAAGGCCTATGTTGTGACAGATTGGATGGCAGGGGAGGCTGGTAAACCATAACATTATTTTAGTATTTATTTCACCTCTTCTCTCTCAGTAACAATAGCTCTATAGCTCTGTGCCAATGTCAAGAGGGTAAAACAACAATTTTTTTCTGAATTGTTATTGCAATCAGTGAGAAGAAAAGTACTATTTGATTCAGGCCATTGTTACATGCCACGATCCTCACCATGAATCCAATCATTCTATGATCTCTTTAATAATACATTTTTGTTTGTGAATATTGAGGCTCGGACAGGTGTACTGGATGTGTGTGTTTGTGCGTCTATGTATGTGTGTGTGTATGTCTGTATGTGTGTGTTTTTGTGTTTGGGGAGAGTGATGCGGGTATTATTCAACAGTAATGATTAATCTTACAGGACTGTTCTCAAAGTACAGATGGCTTTCGTGATGTGCTATAGGTTTTACAGAGGAGCAATTTCTCTTTTTCCAAGCTGCCTAAGCGGCACCAAATTGTATATAGTGCTAAAGAGATGAAACTCGCAGTCAGATGGCTAAGTTTGTTAAGTTCAGGGGCAGGGAAAGGGAGGGAGCTGGATGGAGTGAGGGAGTGTGTGGGGGAGAGGAACAAATAATTTGTTTTCTTCCCCCCATATCCCCTCCTCCTTCTTGAAAGAACAGCTGAAGAGAAGAGGATTAAAACAGCTGTGCTTAACGTAAGGGCTCATCGACTTAATGCGGCTGGCCCAGAGATCATTGATTAAAACAGCCATCTCTTTAGCCAAGGCCAAATCCAGCACTGCACTGATATGCTAGCTGCCTGGTGTGGGCCTCCAGCCTCCAGTGCCAGGGAACAGAGATTTTGGGATGCATGGTGCCCGGCTGGCACTGGGTCCAGTTGTTCCCTGGCCAACCACAGATACACGGATTACACGGGTCAATTATAGACTTAATCTGCCTCCTGGGGATTAGGGCCCAGCTCATTGATTGATTTGAAGTATTTCCGTTGACCTTGGTAGTTATCAGATCTGCAAGATTGCACTTTATGACGAAGTTAAAACGCTTTAATCGCCACGCAGGGAACTGGTTCACGACTGCCAAGGGCAATGGAGGGGAGAGCAGGAGGGATTAGGTTCGATTGAGATTGCGCTGCTGCTGCTACTGTTGATGTTGCTGCTGGCTTGTGCTTGTGGTGGTGGGGATGATGATGAGGAGGATAACTGACAGACCTACTGCAATACCACTTCACTGTCCCAGACACTTTACCACTTTTTCAGGATCCTGTCGCCAAGCGCAGAGCCAAGTGAACAGTTTAATCATTTTGAGCTTCTTGTGCAGCACGCAAAATTAACTGTGCCAGGGCGGGTCAGGCAGATGGAGAGGAGAGCCAGGGTGGGTCAGGCAGACAGAGAGGAGAGCCAGGGTGGGTCAGGCAGACGTAGAGGAGAGCCAGGGTGGGTCAGGCAGACGGAGAGGAGAGCCAGGGTGGGTCAGGCAGACGGAGAGGAGAGCCAGGGTGGGTCAGGCAGACAGAGAGGAGAGCCAGGGTGGGTCAGGCAGACGTAGAGGAGAGCCAGGGTGGGTCAGGCAGACAGAGAGGAGAGCCAGGGTGGGTCAGGCAGTCGGAGAGGAGAGCCAGGGTGGGTCAGGCAGACAGAGAGGAGAGCCAGGGTGGGTCAGGCAGACGGAGAGGAGAGCCAGGGTGGGTCAGGCAGACAGAGAGGAGAGCCAGGGTGGGTCAGGCAGACGGAGAGGAGAGCCAGGGTGGGTCAGGCAGACGGAGAGGAGAGCCAGGGTGGGTCAGGCAGACGGAGAGGAGAGCCAGGGTGGGTCAGGCAGACGGAGAGGAGAGCCAGGGTGGGTCAGGCAGACGGAGAGGAGAGCCAGGGTGGGTCAGGCAGACGTAGAGGAGAGCCAGGGTGGGTCAGGCAGACGTAGAGGAGAGCCAGGGTGGGTCAGGCAGACGGAGAGGAGAGCCAGGGTGGGTCAGGCAGACGGAGAGGAGAGCCAGGGTGGGTCAGGCAGACGGAGAGGAGAGCCAGGGTGGGTCAGGCAGACGGAGAGGAGAGCCAGGGTGGGTCAGGCAGACGGAGAGGAGAGCCAGGGTGGGTCAGGCAGACGGAGAGGAGAGCCAGGGTGGGTCAGGCAGACGGAGAGGAGAGCCAGGGTGGGTCAGGCAGACGGAGAGGAGAGCCAGGGTGGGTCAGGCAGACGGAGAGGAGAGCCAGGGTGGGTCAGGCAGACGTAGAGGAGAGCCAGGGTGGGTTAGGCAGACGTAGAGGAGAGCCAGGGTGGGTCAGGCAGATGTAGAGGAGAGCCAGGGTGGGTCAGGCAGACAGAGAGGAGAGCCAGATAAACAAGCTAAAGGACAGAAACGAGAGAATGAAGGAACGAAGGCTCTAGTTAGACCAAGAGTGATGACCCTGCTTTGTTTCTTTGTTGAGGAGATTACAGTCAACCTACCAGGGTAGTTACAAAGAGCACAGGAATTAAATCATCAACATGTATTGATCACATCTTTACTAATGCTGCAGATATTTGATTTAAAGCGGTATCCAAATCCATAGGATGTAGTGATCACAATATAATAGCCATATCTAGGAAAACAAAAGTTCCAAAGGCTGGGCGTAATATAGTGTATAAGAGGTCATACAATACATTTTGTAGTGATTCATCTGTTGATGATGTAAATAATATTTGCTGGTCCGTGGTGTGTAATGAGGAGCAACCAGACGCTGCACTTGACACATTTATGAAACTACTTATTCCAGTTACTAATAAGCACGCACCCATTAAGAAAATGACTGTAAAAACTGGTAAATCCCCTTGGATTGATGAGGAATTGAAAAATTGTATGGTTGAGAGGGATGAGGCAAAAGGTATGGCAATTAAGTCTGGCAGCCCAACTGATTGGCAAACATACTGCAAATTAAGAAATCATGTGACTAAACTAAATAAACATTTAAATAAACTACACTATGAAACAAAGATAAATTATATAAAGAATGACAGTAAAAAGCTTTGATGCACCTCAAATGAAATTTTGGGCGAAAAAGCCAACTCGGCTCCTTCATTGATTGAATCAGATGGCTCATTCATCACAAAGCCCTCTGATATTGCAAACTACTGTAATTACTTTTTCATTGGCAAGATAAGCAAACTTAGGGATGACATGCCAGCAACAAACGCTGACACTACACATCCAAGTATATCGGACCAGATTATGAAAACAAGAATTGTACTTTTGAATTCCGTAAAGTCAGTGTGGAAGAGGTGAAAAAATTATTGTTGTCTATCAACAATGACAAGCCACCGGGGTCTGACAACCTGGATGTAAAATTACTGAGGATAATAGCAGACGATATTGCCACTCCTATTTGCCACATCTTCAATCTAAGCCTACTAGAGAGCGTGTGCCCTCAAGCCTGGAGGGAAGCTAAAGTCAATCCGCTACCCAAGAATAGTAAAGCCCCCTTTACTGGCTCAAATAGCCGACCAATCAGACTGTTACCAACCCTTAGTAAACATCTGGGGAAAATTGTGTTTCACCAGATAAAAGGCAGTAAACAAATTGACAGCAGAATGTCAGCATGCTTATAGGGAAGGACATTCAAAAGGGCACTCAACAAGCACAGCACTTACACAAATGACTGATGATGGGCTGAGAGAAATTGGTTGATAAAATGATTGTGAGGGCTGTCTTGTTAGACTTCAGTGCAGCTTTTGACATTATTGATCATAGTCTGCTGCTCGAAAAACTTGTGTGTTATGGCTTTACACCCCCTGATATAATGTGGATAAAGAGTTACTTGTCTAACAGAACACAGAGGGTGTTCTTTAATGGAATCCTCTCAAATATAATCCAGTTAGAATCAGGAATTCCCCATGGTAGCTGTTTAGGCCCCTTGCTTTTTTCAATTTTTACTAACGACATGCCACTGACTTTGCGTAAAGCCAGGGTGTCTATGTATGTAGATGACTCAACACTATACACGTCAGCTACTACAGCGACTGAAATGACTGCAACACTCAACAAAGAGCTGCAGTTAGTTTCAGAGTGGGTGGCAAGGAATAAGTTAGCCCTAAATACTTCTAAAACTGAAAGCATAGTATTTGGAACAAAATACTCACTAAACCCAAAACCTCAACTAATTCTTGTAATAAATGGAAATTGAGCAAGTTGAGATGACTAAACTGCTTGCAGTAACCCTAGATTGTAAACTGTCATGGTCAAAACATATTGATGCAGTAGTAGCTAAGATGGGGAGAAGTCTGTCTATAATAAAGCGATGCTCTGCCTTCTTAACAACACTATCAACAAGGCAGGTCCTACAGGCCCTAGTTTTGTCGCACCTTGACTACTGTTCAGTCGTGTGGTCAGGTGCCACAAAAAAGGACTTGCGAAAATGGCTTAGAACAGGGCAGCATGGCTGGCCCTTGGATGTACACAGAGAGCTAATATTAATAATATGCATGTCAATCTCTCCTGGCTGAAAGTGGAGGAGAGATTAACTTCATCACTACTTTTATTTATGAGAGGTATTAACATGTTGAATGCACCGAGCTGTCTGTCTAAACTACTGGCACACAGCTCGGACACTCATTCATACCCCACAAGACATGCCACAAGAGGTCTCTTCACAGTCCCCAAGTCCAGATCAGACTATGGGAGGCACACAGTACTACATAGAGCCATGACTACATGGAACTCTATTCCATATCAAGTAACTGAACTGACGCAAGCAGTAAAATTAGATTTAACAAACAGATTTAAAAAAATATCTTATGGAACAGCGGGGACTGTGAAGCAACACAAACATTGGCACACACACACAATAACATACGCACTATACATACACATGGATTTAGTACTGTAAATATGTGGTAGTGGTGGAGTAGGGGCCTGAGGGCACACAGTGTGTAGTGAAATCTGTGAATCTATTGTAATGTTTTTAAAATTGTATAAACTGCCTTCATTTTGCTGGATCACATGGAAGAGCAGCTGCTGCTTTGGCAGCTAATGGGGATCCATAATAAATACAAATATAAACTTTTAACGTTAGCTATACATTGTCTTATTTTAGTTTTTGTAATCTATATATTTGTTTCACTTTTTTTATAATACAATGAATATATAGTATAATTTCTTGGGACAGACATGCGTGTGTTTCTATTTAAACTAGGGTGTGAAAAGAAAGTACATGTTTTGGTTGTTGTTTCTGTTGTTTACCAGTCAGGGTTTCATTTTGGGGATTTAGTTTTTCACTTTTACTGTGAAAAAAGACATAATGTAGAAGGAAATAGTGTATTTGCCCTATTGAAGACTATACTATATTCATGAGGGGGGGTTTGTGTTGTTGATCTTCCTTTATCAATTGGATTAACTTCATATCAAATTACATCTACAAAAAGAGAAGCAAACATGTTTACTATTAAAACAAAAGCGTCATTGAATCTGGGAAAATCTACATAGTCACAAATATGGTTGAAGAAATGTTTTTAGGAGGATGAGGACGTGTTAACACAATGCATGCCAGTCTTAGATATATTGTGTATGAATCCAATAGCAAGAGTAAGATGCGTTTTTCCCATGTAAAGCCATGATACATCTCATTATGAACGCAATGCTTATTGTTTTTCATGCCAGTTAATAATCTCTTTATGTTGATATAAACCAATGGTGAAAAGAGGCTTTGGAATGGATAATGAAGAATCTGGATGATAGAAGGCCAGAATAAAATAAGACTAAGAATAACAAACAGGTAGTATATAGACTCACTGCAACTGTTGAAAACATGTCAAAAGGTTTTGCTTCCTTTTAATGAAGTCTGTAAGCAGCTTAGACTCTTTATAATTACTGAGGGAGCATTTTGTTTCCCCCCATCCATCCATCCATCCATCTACCCTCACTGTGATCTTAGACTCTGGCATAAATCCCTCCTGACCCACCCCAGAGGTCCATGTCAGTGGTCAACACCAAATGAGGAAAGGAATGGATGAATAACATAAGACGAGGGAAATGGAAGTTAAATGGAGCCGTCTTTTATGTTGAGTGGGACAAGTCCTCCTGTTGGGGGAAGGGGGGTGATAGGATCGGTTGATCACACATATACACACACACACCATTTTCTCTGTTTCTCTCTCCTCTCTCTCTCTTTCTCTGTTTTCCTCTGTCTCTCGCTCTCTATCGAAAGGGAGGTATGGTGGCATTTGTTTGATTAACTTGTCTGACAAAAGTGACAGCTGCTTGCCGGTGCATGTGGATGAGAGGCTCAGCGCGGGTCCCTCTTTGTACATCTGTCAGCGGAGAGGCAGGGGGAAAGGGTGAAAAGAAACAAATTGGTCCCAAAAGGCAGGCCATTCACTTTCTGCACCCCCTCTCTTCCCCCCGTCCCTCCTTCCCATTCAGGTGCTCGGCGGGATCCTCAAGTGCTTGCTGGCTTATTCCATTTCGTTCCCCCTATAGTCTGAAGTCCACAAGTGTTTTACCCATCATTCTGAGCCCCTCAATCCACCTCTAAGCAGCCTTTTGAAAGGAGTATGGCTCACTTTGCTCAGGCCTTTGCTCGGTTTTATTCACTGAGCTTTTCTGTCCTTTATTGTGTGTTTACTCAATGGCGCCGGTGTAGTCCACAATTCCAACCGTTTAGTTCCTCAGAACATGCTCTTTCTCTCTTTTTTTAACCATGTTTTTGTAAAGTACTCTTATTTTGACACTGTAATCTGTTCAACTGACACTAACTAGTGTAATGTGACTGGTGACTGGTGACATTTATGTCAGTCTTGTGTTACATATGCACAGAACATTTATTGTTAGCCTTACTTATTTCACATTTCTTTAAAAGGAAAGGCTGACTATCTTAGCGATTTAGTAGTGGTTGGGCACACACAGAGGAATTTTGTTCCACTTAAGGTTGCGCTGAAGCGTGTGAATCGTTGGCCGGCCTCTCCTTTGTAGATGCGGCACAATCAGAACAGTTTGAAGCCCATAAACTTGCTGAGCCTGAAACTTTATTTCAATTTTGCCTTTCAGAGTGCTGCACTCCCCTATGTTTAGAGAAGTAGAAAGGAGAGCGGTGTGAGCGGAGCGCAGGGTGCTGGCAGGATCTGAGGGCCACAGCAGCAGTGGTGCTCAGCCAGCGTGGAGGGACACGGTATAGGGCCGTCAGCTTCCTGTGAAAGGACTGACTACCTATGGGATCAGCTCTTTTGGGGGGTGGGGGGAGACCTGGGGGTCACCGGTGTGAGTTACTATGGTAATTGAGTTCCGTCATCAATGGTCCTCCTCTCAGGAGCTATAAAGCAGACAATAACAGGCAAGCAGCAGCGTTGAAAAGCAAGCAGGTAGGATTACTCTGCCCCTTTGTCGTAAGTGCATAATGTCTTGTAGTCAGATTTAAAGACTTCTCAACCCCCGGGTCCTCCCCTCAGCCGCCCGCTGGGGGGCCTAATTTAGCTGCCCTGGCTGCCAGCTCTATCTGGGCCAGGAGACCAGTGTGGACAGCTCTTTTTAACCACTAACAAAGCCCTGTAGACACCCTGGCCAGGAGTGTTGGAGAAAGGTTGTGCCTTTGATCGGCCCTACCACTCTTTAATGGATTTTTGAGGATTGTTTTGTTTTTATTTTAAGGAGCTTGTAGAGCAGAGGCCGTGTGTGTTCTTGAGTGAATGCACACGCTTGCGTGTGTGTGTGTGCGTGCGTGCGTGTGTGAGAGAGTTAAAAAGGAAAAGTATTGGTGCGTAATGTCTCTGTGATACACAGCGGCCTCCCCTCTCCTTTAAATGTAAGCCTGTCACTTTGCATTAGCATCGTCGCGGCAACAATCATCATTCCATGCCTCCCGCTAATTGCAGACACAGCTGGGTCCCAGCAGGACACCTACTACACACCCCAGCCTTGCACCAACCAGGGCCAATCTGTGGAGCACTAACACACACACACACACACACCACACCTACTACAAGATCCAAGCTCAATCAGGCCAGATCCAATCTGGTCTGTAGCACTGACACATACACAATCACATGCACACACACAGACCTTCGCACACAAAGGCACACACACACATCACCACCAGCAAGGGCGGAAAGAGGCAGAGTCACAGGTTGCTTGTAATCCCCCTATACCCCCCATGGAAGGGCCCCCGCCTCTGCTCCAGCATTCCTGCTTTTTGTGTTTTTTGGGGGTCCAGGACAAAGGCCTAAGCCGACCCCTTACCAGTCCTCTGTCCTAGTCTCGCAAAGGCGTAGTGGGACTGGTGTATGTGTTTATGTGTGTATGCATTGGGATACGAGGGGAGGGGTATGCAGATTTGCACTGAATTCTGTTGGTTGCCCCCCTGCCAGGCGTTATGGCTTCCTGTAACATGTCATATATGAGTGTGAACACCAGGTTCAAGGCGGGGTGTTGTGTGTGGTGGTGGAGGGGCGTGGGGGGGTTGGTGTTGCAGGGGGCAGGAGGTTGCACTGCCTCCCAGCTCTTCACCCCTCTTCGGGACCTGCAGATGTTTGTATGTGTGTGATGAAGCAGTGGAACCCCTATCCATAGGCGCACACACACACACACACACACACACACACACACACACACACACACACACACACACACACACACACACACACACACACACACACAAAGACACACAACCATCCAAAACCACCTTCATTATCCAATCCCTAATATCAGATGGAACTTGATAGAATGTCACAGTGTCACAGATTTGATCCCTGTTGGGTTATGACATTATATATTCAGAGCCATATTACACGTGTTTTGGCTGTCAGCTATTGCTAGCCTCCTGCTGATCCCAATCGAGCCTAAAAAGAGTGAGTGCCTGGGTGTGTTCATCTGTTCTAAGAGATTTGTTAGGGTTTGTTAGTCTGTTCAGAGTGGAACAAAGCAAGAGTGCCATCACTGTTCATTTCACAAGCCTGGCATCAGAGTCTGTCTCTCTCTGAGATTCCCTTGAGCACCACACCTCACACACACACAAAAAAACGAAAGATTGGACCTGAAATCAAAAATGGATTGCCCTCCCTTCAGCTAAATATATTTGACCTAAACCCTCCCTGAACGTTTGAAAAAAACAAATTACCCTCCCGTATACCCAAAATAATAATTAGAATATAAAGGTGATAGTAGAGAACATGATACCATTTACCCTCACTTCTTGGACAGACCACAGCCTTAGATATGCAGTTTTAGAAACTGTTCATTGTCCTTTAAGCATTACATGGCAACGCAGGAATTTTGATAGCGCACAGGCTGCGGGCCAGAAGGTTGTGGGTTCACAGACCACCGTGGACAAGAATAGGGGTGGAAAGAGAGATAGGCCTATGTGTTCATCTTATCATATTTCTCCAATGCCAAATCAGTGATTGTTTGCAACGAAACTGTCCCTGTTTGCAAATAATACAATCTGAGACATCATTAGGAATCTTAGCATGATAGGTTACTTTCAAAAGTTATGCATACCTTTCCATCCCAGACAGAGTAGGCCTACCTTTCCACCCCAGACAGAGTAGGCCTACCTTTCCACCCCAGACAGAGTAGGCCTACCTTTCCACCCCAGACAGAGTAGGCCTACCTTTCCACCCCAGACAGAGTAGGCCTACCTTTCCACCCCAGACAGAGTAGGCCTACCTTTCCACCCCAGACAGAGTAGGCCTACCTTTCCAACCCAGACAGAGTAGACCTACCTTTCCACCCCAGACAGAGTAGGCCTACCTTTCCACCCCAGACAGAGTAGGCCGACCGACGCAGAAAAATGTAAGCTTTAACTGCTGGCTACTCTTCTTCCGTGGCTTAACCCAACAAGTGTAGGTAACAAGTGCTTCCCTAAAAGCTGTCTGGGTTTAAACATCTTCTATTGGACAGAAAGTGAATAGTTTAATCAATTGATAGTGACAGAATTAGATTACTTCCCAAGCAAAGTGCAATTTTTGTCTCCTTGTCTATAGAAGGTTGTAGCTCAGCCTCTGAATGTAAAAGAAACTAAACAATGACATCCTCATATGCATCGGTGTCGCTTCTTCCCAGATATTTTACAGCTTGTTTCTAGCATAAAGCATTGCGGCTCAAAGTGCTGTTATATGTCATTGATCACTTTATATGATCGCATTCGCTTTATTTTCTTCAAAATCTTAAACTAACAAAGGATATGCCTGTGCTTTTTGCCATTTACTTGAATTAAAGTAAAAAAATAAAAGAAACAATAATCCTATTTAGAGGTTATGAAGGTGAGAGAAAGAGAGGCTGACAGGGAGAGATGGATGGAGGGCAGAGTGAAAAGAGGAGAGTGAGAGCAGTCACACCAGGCCTGGCCTCTCGGCGTGGGGTCGTGCTAGGGGCGAGATCACAGCCCTGCTGCCATGGCGATTCCTTCACAGGCACAGAGCGGCAGAGAGGAAGCTGCCACAGTGGTACACATGCAGCAGGTTCCCACAGTGATTCATCCCGCAGAGAAGGCCTTTACGTTGTACCCTTACTTACCCCAGCACAACTCCAGGGAGAAGCTATACACCAGGGTTCCCCACCTGGCGGCCCACAGGCCAACTTTGGCCCGATGGGGATTTTATTTGGCCCCCCAAGTCAGGGAATCAGCTCCAAGTGATTTTCATTTTGGAAATCTGTATAAAAAAAAATCCACACAAAGTAGCAAGATATGTGATCGTATACAAATGTAAGCAAGGTTTAAAATGTTAATGTTTTAGTCAAATGTTTGTAGTCTACAAATGATTTGTAATTATGTTCCGGCCCCCTGACCATCCACTCAAGAATAAATGGACCCGCGGCTGAATCTAGTTGATGATCCCTGCCCTACACTGTCATCTAGAGAAGGAACTGATGATGTATGTACTGTTGTCACTACTGGGGTATGTTCACTTGAAACATGAAGTACTGTATACTGATAGCTACTTTTTATCTAGCCCCCTGGTAGAGAAGGAGCCTTGTGGCCTGAAAAAATTGTTCTCATATCTCATGACAGTCTTTTTTGCACATGACTGTAAAAAAAGGACACAGCAGAAGGCCTCTCATTGACAGTGTGAAAGTTCCAGCAACACAAACTCAAGAGTCATCCCAGATATGTTCCCCTCCTTTCTTGTCTCTGCCTGACGGTTGAGCGCTAGTCCACTCTGATTAGCATCAGCCTGCCCTGATCATTACCAATCAGTTAGACTTCAAACAGGACTCAGCCCACAGATAAACATCTGGAGTCTCTCAGCTAGCTACTCCGGTTATAGAGGAGGTGCTTCCAGTTCACTCACCCCTCAGCTGAGAGAGAGAGAGAGACAGCAAGAGGGAGTCAGTTAGTCAGAGGGTAATGAGTGAGTGAAAGAGACTGAGAGAGGGAGTTGTTGAGATGGAGAGAAATACAGAGAGGGAATGAGAGGGGGATGAAGACAGGAGAAAGAGAGGGCATGAAGGAGTGAGATTGTAAATTCCTATGAAATGCTGGTTCTGCTCTGTGTTTTCTGTATTCTGGTTGTCTGTGTGTGTACGTGTGTGTTTGTGTGTCTGTTTTGCTGGAGACCGTTGTGTTTGTGTGTTGCAGCAATGGTATACCAGCACCATGAACCTCCTGGGTATGTGGCTGACTGACCGAATGGACCTACAGCTCCATGTCTACCAACTCAAGATCCTCATCAGAGTAGTCAAGGTAAGTCAAGCTCAGTCAACAGGCCTCTTCCAGGGCATCCCAAACCAATTGGTCATTCATTCAAAGTAATATATCAAGGTTCACAATCAAATAGTGTAGAATTACATAATTTCATTTAAAAAATAAAATGTTTATATTCTCTTAATCTGTGACCCATATCGAATGAGTTGTGACCTACTGTACCTTCTCATGGCTTGATAGGAAGCCTAGTACTGACAACCATTGTTTCTCTGTCCTGTGTTAATATTTCAGCGTGATGTTGGTGCAGTGTGAACAGTAACAAGTCTTACCAGCATAACGTCATGTCACACATTTATTTCTGTTCTCTCAGAGAGACTGTCTCCCTATACATGCAGTAGTGACTGATGAGGCCTGTATATGCAAGGGATCTGTCCTCACGTGACATATAGTGTCAGTGCCAGATGATTTAGTACAAAAATGGGTCAATAGGATGTCCCCGGAACGTCAGGAAATTGTAGCCTAAAGTCATCAGGACGTTGTGTAATGGTCCCCATGAGGTTTTTGTCTAGTACACTGCGTGTTCCTGATGGGCGCAAAGAAACGTCCCGCCCACGCAAAATGTAACTCTCTATCCAGAGCAACCGGACCCTAGTTTCATTACACCTCACTCCTCGTTACTGTTGCCAAGCCCATCAAGAGCCCTGATTGGTGAATCACTTATCCATTCACAGCTCTTTGTCTTTTGGCAATGTTAGGGACACCCACACAAAAGGTGCTTTTAACATAGTGTTTTCAACGTACATATTGGATACACTTCGGCATACATGATTACATTGCATTCCGATCTTCCTACTACGACACCAAGTTAATGTCAATGACTGAGTTCACCTGTATTCCTACACTTTTCACTTCAAAGTAAATCTCAGCTCTGTTAAAAATACACAAAACAACTATTATATTTATTATAGTGATTCCGGAGTAACATTAAAATATGCCCCACCAACATTAAACAACAATATGGGGAAAAAACTAACTCAAATAGCTAAAATAAGTTAATTAAATCAATGATGTGAGAATAGTCAGATTAACTAATAACTAAAATAACAGTGCAGATGTTATTATACAGTGGCAAGAAAAAGTATGTGAACCCTTTGGAATAAATTAGTCATAACATTTTATCTGATCTTCATCTAAGTCACAACAATAGACAAACACAGTCTGCTTAAGCTAATAACACACAAACAATTATACGTTTTCATGTCTGTATTGAACACACCGTGTAAATATTCACAGTACAGGGTTGGAAAAGTATGTGAACCCTTGGATTTAATAACTGGTTGACCCTCCTTTGGCAGCAATACACTCAGCCAAATGTTTTCTGTAGTTGCGGATCAGACCTGCACAATGGTCAGGAGGAATTTTGGACCATTCATCTTTACAAAACTGTTTCAGTTCAGCAATATTCTTAGAATGTCTCGTGTGAACCGCTCTCGAGGTCATGCCATAGCATTTTAAATCGGGTTGAGGTCAGGACTCTGACTGGGCCACTCCAGAAGGCGTATTTTCTTCTGTTGAAGCCATTCTATTGTTGATTTACTTCTGGTGTTTTGGGTCGTTGTCCTGTTGCATCACCCAACTTCTGTTGAGCTTCAATTGGCGGACAGATAGCTTTATATTCTCCTGCAAAATGTCTTGATAAACTTGGGAATACATTTTTCCGTCGATGATAGCAAGCTGTCACAACTTCCACCGAAGGTGTTTCCTCTCCCTGTTCGGGCGGTGCTTGGCGGTCGGCGTCGCCGGCCTACTAGCCATCACCGATCCATTTTTCCTTTTCCGTTTGTTTTGTCTTTGGTTCTTTCACACCTGGTTTCATTTGCTTTAATTTCTGTGTATAATTACCCCTGTTGCCTGCTTAGGTTTGTGCGGAATTATTCGTTTCATGTTGCTCGTTGAGGTTGTGCCTATATACCGATTGTGTATAGGTTTAAGGAGCGTTGTTTTTTCCTCCTTCCGTGAGTAACTGTGTTCTCTTTTGTCATGGGCGTTTTATTGGTATTGTACCTGACCCTATTTTGTTGTGGACTTGCCTATTAAAAGACGCATCTTGGACATCTCTGCTCTCCTGCGCTTGACTCCTTCACCTACCTCCTAATACAATAACGCAACACAAGCTGTCCAGGCCCTGAGGACAGTGCAATTTTGCAATTTTGTTGCTAGATTTAGCAACTTTTCAGACTACCCTGGCAACTGTTTTTCAAACAGCACCTAGCAACAACTTTAGCTACTTAAAAAAATGTATTTGAAACTTTTAGCAACTTTTAAAAGTGACTCAAACGCTAAAATGCACACATTTCCCCTCTAAATGAAAACGATTTTCTCTGTCACACACTCAGTCACAACACACGTGCCTGGCTGCAAAAGTGCATTGTGAGTGATGTCAGCAGCAGGCGCTCAGCTCGTGCACAGGCAACAGAAGGCCAGCTGCAATTTCAGCAAATTGCAAATCATTGTTAGCTGACTGCAGCAGCAGTAGTACGGGTTCGACGAGCCAAACCCAATGAATATAGTTGCTCACGAATGTTTGATCTTGAATAGAACTTACAACATCACTCAACATGTTTCATTCAAAATTGTACAGCCAGAAGTACAGAAAAGAGTGGGAGTCTGTACCTGAATTTAAAGGGTGGCTGAAGCCAGTAATTGGGGATGATTGTCGGGTATACAGTACGTACTGCAAATCAGATATGCTTGCAAAAATGTATGACATCAAAAAACATTGTGCTACAGCAAAGCATATAAATAAATCAAAACCGTACAACCCCGCAACGCAGTCTACATTACCACAGTTGGTTAAGAAAGTGGATAACTGCAAAAGCGCAGAAGCTACTATGGCAATGGCATTTGCGGTGCATTGTTCGCTGCTAGCATGCGACCATTTAGGTATGGCTTGCAAAGCTGCCTTTTCAGATTCTGTGGCAGCAACAAACTTCCAAGTGCACAGAAATTATTAGGGGAGTACTGGCTCCTTATTTTCTCAAAAGGGTAACATCAGATGTGGGGGATGAGAAGTTCAGTCTCCTTTTGGATGAGTCCACTGATGTCAGTGTCTCGAAATACCTGGGTGTGGTGATTCGGTATTTCAGTGCTAAAAAAAGAACCGTTATGTCCACATTTCTCGGGCTGGTTGAATTGGAGGGGCGATGCCAGATCAATACCAAAGGCGGTAGTTGAGTTTCTTGAGAAGTGTAACTTCAGGGTATTGGCACTGATAATGCGTCCGTGATGACTGGGGTGCACAACAGGGTGCGAAAGATTTTAAAGGAAGAATGTGCATTGCCCAATTTGCTACTCATCCCCTGTGTGTGCCATTCTTTGCAATTGGCTGTCAGTGCAGCATCCAAAGAAACCATCCCTAGAAGTGTTGAGTACTTAATCAGGGAAACCTACAACTGGTTTTCGATTTCCCCAAAACGGTGCGAGGCGTACAAAGCAGTGTGTGCCACCATTAATTGTGGCCAGAAACCCCTGCAGATCACCAAAGTGTGTGCCACACGTTGGTTATCAATTGAGCCTGCGGTAACTCGTATATTGAGCCAGTGGAAAGAAATTAAACTCCACTTTGAGTTGACCAAGGCCAGTGAGCATTGCTACATGGTGGTTGTGCTCCACGCCATGTACATGGACAAGACCTGACAATCTTGTAATTAATCCTGTCCGACGTGCCGACGTGCCGAAGTCATTTGAGGGAGGAGCAAACAGATCCTGTCAAGCTTTTGGACAATCTGGTACACCTCTTAACATCAATTTGCAGCAGAGTAGTCAACCCTATGGCAAAAATGTATGTCCTGAAGGATGCCATTGATGGACATCTCAGTCCATCACCATTCCTTGGGTACCATTTCGAGAGCATGGTGTACCAACTCAGTCTTGCGCAAGAGGACAAAAAGGAAATTCGGAGACGGTGCATCAACTATATTTTTGCTTTAAGCAAGGAGCTGCAAGCAAGGCTCCCAGACAACCTAGAAGCCTTGCGAAACATGGCCTTGTTCAGTTTTAAGGAAACGCTAAAGCACAATAAAGGTACCACCGAAATGATTAAAGGAGCTGAGCTACTGGGATACCAGCCCCAAACAATTGATAAAATTGGAGAAACATCCATCTGTTTAGGTGGGACTCAACTGAAAATACATTAGAATTTTGGAGTGAAGTGAATAATTACACGTACTCTTCCGGGTCAAATCCATTTGAAGAACTGTGCAAAGCTGCACTCGCTGCCCTCTCTTTGCCACACTCAAATGCGGAGGTTGAACGGCTATTCAGCCAAATGAGTGTGGTCAAGTCAAAGTTAAGAAATATAATGTCACTGCACACTCTCAACTCCATACTCCTGGTGCGGTATGGACTGAAGCTGGCTGGTGATACCTGTTACCAGCATAAACTCCCAGGTGAAGTTCTGCAGCAGTTTGGCACCATAGCGGCATACAGCTTTAAGGCCACTCCATCCTCTTCTGCTGGTTCCAGCTCCGTGACAATGAAGTTGGACAGTGAAGATGAAGTGGATTTCCTTGCCAATCTATGATTCATCATATTTACAGTACGTTTGCAAGGAGTGGACTTTCTGGAACTGGCGGAGACACACAGCTGATGGTGGCAGTGCACTGCAGTGTGAGCGAGAACAGTGGCAATATCTGGAGGAAACCAGTAAGCAGCTATCCAGCCAAGCAGCACAACAACCTGGAGAGAGCTGGATGCCTAGCGCACACATCATTATTTGAGTTAAGTTGCTTGTTCAATAGGATAGCATATACAGTTGAAGTCGGAAATTTACATACACCTTAGCCAAATACATTTAAACTCTGTTTTTCACAATACCTGACATTTAATCTGAGTAAAAAGTCCCTGTCTTAGGTCAGTTAAGATCACCACTTTATTTTAAGAATGTGAAATGTCCTGAATAATAGTAGAGAGAATGATTTATTTCAGCTTTTATTTCTTTCATCACATTCCCAGTGGGTCAGAAGTTTACATACACTCAATTAGTATTTGGTAGTATTGCCTTTAAATTGTTTAACTTGGGTCAAACGTTTCGGGTAGCCTTCCACAAGCTACCCACAATAAGTTGAGTGAATTTTGGCCCATTTCTTCTGACAGAGCTGGTGTAACTGAGTTAGGTTTGTATGCCTCCTTGCTCGCACACACTTTTTCAGTTCTGCCCACATATTTTCTATAGGATTGAGGTCAGGGCTTTGTGATGGCCACACCAATACCTTGACTTTGTTGTCCTTAAGCCATTTTGCCGCAACTTTGGAAGTATGCTTGGGGCCATTGTCCATTTGGAAGACCCATTTACGACCAAGCTTTAACTTCCTGACTGATATCTTGAGATGTTGCTTCAATATATCCACATAATTTTCAATTCCTCATGATGCCATCTATTTTGTGAAGTGCACCAGCCCCTCCTGCAGCAAAGCACCCCCACAATGTGATGCTGCCACCACCGTGCTTCACGGTTGGGATGGTGTTCTTTGGCTTGCAAGCGTCCCCCTTTTTCCTCCAAACGTAACGATGGTCATTATGGCCAAACAGTTCTATTTTTGTTTCATCAGACCAGAGGACATTTCTCCAAAAAGTACGATCTTTGTCCCCATGTGCAGTTACAAACTGTAGTCTGGCTTTTTTATGGCGGTTTTGGGGCAGTGGCTTCTTCCTTGCTGAGCAGCCTTTCAGATTATACCGATATAGGAGTCATTTTACTGTGGATATAGATACTTTTGTACCTGTTTCCTCCAGCATCTTCACAAGGTCTGTCACGTTCCTGACCTGTTTTCTCTTGTTTTGTATGTCTTTATTGGTCAGGGCGTGAGTGTTGGGTGGGCAGTCTATGTTTTCTATTTCTATGTTGGGTTTTGTGTTCGGCCTGGTATGATTCTCAATTAGAGACAGGTGTGTATCGTTTGTCTCTGATTGAGAGTCATACTAAGGCAGCCAGGGTTTCACTGGTGTTTTGTGGGTGTTTGTTTCCTGTGTTAGCGTTTGGGCCACACAGGACTGTTGCAGGTTAGTCACGTTTGTTGTTTTGTTAATTTGTTAGTGTTTGTTGGTTTGTCATTAAAATCATGAATACCTCCTACTCCGCATCTTGGTCCGATCCATGCTCCTCCTCGTCTGAGGAGGAGAACGACATTGACAGCCGTTACAGAAACACCCACCAAACCAGGACCAAGCGGATTGGAGAAGGACGGCAAGAACAAAAGCAATGGAGAGAAGAGGAATGGACATGGGAGCAAATACTCAACGGAGAAGGACCCTGGGCTAAGGTGGGAGAGAATCGCCGCTCTCGGGAGGAGAAGGAGGCAGCCACAGCCCAGGAGCGCTGGTATGAGGAGGCAGCACGTAAGAGAGGCTGGAAGCCCGAGAGGCTCACCCAAAAATGTCTTGGGGGGGGGCTAAAGGGGAGTGTGGCGAAGCCGGGTTGGTTACCTGAGCCAACTCCCCGGGCTTACCGTGGAGTGAGAGGGCGTCGTACTGGTCAGACACCGTGTTATGCGGTAAAGCGCACGGTGTCCCCAGTACGCGTGCTTAGCCCAGTGCGGGCTATTCCACCTTGCCGCACTGGGAGGGCTAGGTTGGGCATCGAGCCGGATGTCATGAAGCCGGCCCAACGTATCTGGCCTCCAGTACGTCTCCTCGGGCCGGCGTACATGGCACCAGCCTTACAGGTGGTGTCCCCGGTTCGCCTGCATAGCCCAGTGCGGGCTATTCCACCTCGCCGCACTGGCAGGGCTACGGGGACCATTCAACCTGGTAAGGTTGGAGAGGCTCGGTGCTCAAGAGCGCGTGTCCTCCTTCACGGTCCGGCATATCCGGCGCCACCTTCCCGCCCCAGCCCAGTACCACCAGTGCCTACACCACGCACCAGGCTTCCAGTGCATCTCCAGAGCCCTGTTCCTCCTCCCCGCACTCGCCCTGAGGTGCGTGCCCTCAGCCCGGTACCTCCAGTTCCGGCACCACGCATCAGGCCTATTGTGCGTCTCAGCCGGCCAGAGTCTGCCGTCTGCCCAGCGGTGCCTGAACTGCCCGTCTGCCCAGCGGTGCCTGAACTGCCCGGCTGCCCAACGCCGTCTGAGCCATCTGTCTGCCCAGCGCCGTCTGAGCCATCCGTCTGCCCAACGCCGTCTGAGCCATCCGTCTGCCCAACGCCGTCTGAGCCATCCGTCTGCCCAACGCCGTCTGAGCCATCCGTCTGCCCAACGCCGTCTGAGCCATCCGTCTGCCCAACGCCGTCTGAGCCATCTGTCTGCCCAACGCCGTCTGAGCCATCTGTCTGCCCAACGCCGTCTGAGCCATCTGTCTGCCCAACGCCGTCTGAGCCATCTGTCTGCCCAACGCCGTCTGAGCCATCTGTCTGCCCAACGCCGTCTGAGCCATCTGTCTGCCCAACGCCGTCTGAGCCATCCGTCTGCCAAGCGCCATCTGAGCCATCCGTCTGCCACGAGCCATTAGAGCCGCCCGTCTGTCCCGAGCCGTTAGAGCCGTCCGTCAGTCAGGAGCCGCTAGAGCCGTCCGTCAGTCAGGAGCTGCCAGAGCCGCCAGCCAGTCAGGAGCTGCCAGAGACGCCAGCCAGTCAGGAGCTGCCAGAGACGCCAGCCAGTCAGGAGCTGCCAGAGACGCCAGCCAGTCAGGAGCTGCCAGAGACGCCAGCCAGTCAGGAGCTGCCAGAGACGCCAGCCAGTCAGGAGCTGCCAGAGACGCCAGCCAGTCAGGAGCTGCCAGAGACGCCAGCCAGTCAGGAGCTGCCCTACGGTCGTGAGCTGCCCTCCAGTCGTGAGCTGCCCTCCAGTCGTGAGCTGCCCTCCAGTCGTGAGCTGCCCTCCAGTCGTGAGCTGCCCTCCAGTCGTGAGCTGCCCTACAGTCATGAGCTGCCACTCAGTCCGGAGCTGCCACTCAGTCCGGAGCGGTCCGGAGCTGCTGCCCCTTATCCCGGAGCTGCTGCCCCTTATCCCGGAGCTGCTGCCCCTTATCCCGGAGCTGCTGCCCCTTATCCCGGAGCTGCTGCCCCTTATCCCGGAGCTGCTGCCCCTTATCCCGGTGCTGGCCCTTCATTTAGGTGGGTTGAGTTGGAGGGTGGTCATTGGGAGGGGGATACGGAAGCGGGGAGTGACTATGGTGGGGTGGGGACCTCGCCCAGAGCCTGAGCCACCACCGTGGTCAGATGCCCACCCAGACCCTCCCCTAGACTTTGTGCTGGTGCGCCCGGAGTTCGCACCTTAAGGGGGGGGTTATGTCACGTTCCTGACCTGTTTTCTCTTGTTTTGTATGTCTTTATTGGTCAGGGCGTGAGTGTTGGGTGGGCAGTCTATGTTTTCTATTTCTATGTTGGGTTTTGTGTTCGGCCTGGTATGATTCTCAATTAGAGACAGGTGTGTATCGTTTGTCTCTGATTGAGAGTCATACTAAGGCAGCCAGGGTTTCACTGGTGTTTTGTGGGTGTTTGTTTCCTGTGTTAGCGTTTGGGCCACACAGGACTGTTGCAGGTTAGTCACGTTTGTTGTTTTGTTAATTTGTTAGTGTTTGTTGGTTTGTCATTAAAATCATGAATACCTCCTACTCCGCATCTTGGTCCGATCCATGCTCCTCCTCGTCTGAGGAGGAGAACGACATTGACAGCCGTTACAAGGTCCTTTGTTTGCTGTTCTGGGATTGATTTGCACTTTTCGCACCAAAGTATGTTCATCTCTAGGAGACAGAACGCGTCTCCTTCCTGAGAGGTGTGACGGCTGTGTGGTCCCATGGTGTTTATACTTGCATACTATTGTTTGTACAGATGAAGGTGGTACCTTCGGGCATTTGGAAATTGCTCCCAAGGATGAACCAGACTTGTGGAGGTGTACAATTTTTTTCAGAGGTCTTGGCTGATTTCTTTTGATTTTCCCATGATGTCAAGCAAAGAGGCACTGAGTTTGAAGGTAGGCCTTGAAATACATCCACAGGTACACCTCCAATTGACTCAAATTATGTCAATTAGCCTTTCAGAAGCTTCTAAAGGAATTTTCCAAGCTGTTTACAGGCACAGTCAACTTAGTGTATGTAGACTTCTGACCCACTGAAATTGTGATACAGTGAAATAATCTGTCTGTAAACAATGGTTGGAAAAATTTCTTGTGTCATGCACAAAGTAGATGTCCTAACCGACTTGCCAAAACTATAGTCTGTTAACAAGAAATTTGTGGAGTGGTTGAAAAATGAGTTTTAATGACTCCAACCTAAGTGTATGTAAACTTTCGACTTCAACTGTATACCTTGTTATTAGCTTGTACCTATAATTGTTGATCAGTTAGGTAACTACCAATACACTGCTTAAAACTATAATTGTTCAAAATTTTGTAGGTTTACTAGTTGAAAATAAAGTAAATCAAATGTAATTGTTCAATAATGTGTAGTGTGTAATTGTTCAAAAATTCTATGTGTTGTGTTTAAAAATAAAAATATCTGATCATATTTAAGTATATTTAAGTGTTTAAGTTACTTTTACAAATAAAAATATGTGATAATAAACAAACAAATCTAAACTAACAAATGTCAAATCATATTTTTCGCCAAGATGGCCAGTCAATTTGAGTAACGTCATTGTGTATTCTACATAATGACGCAGTTTTACATTATTACGTAATGACGTCATCACGCAATGACATCACAACCTCATTTAGCAACTTTTAGCAACAAATCAACCTGCCGCTAGCAACTTCCTCTGAAAATGAGTTGGCAACACTGCCTGAGGCAGCAAAGCAGCCCCAAACCATGATGCTCCCTCCACCATACTTTACAGTTAGGATGAGGTTTTGATGTTGGTGTGCTGTGCCTTTTTTTTCTCCACACATAGTGTTGTGTGTTCCTTCCAAACAACTCAACTTTAGTTTAATCTGTCCACAGAATATTTTGCCAGAAGTGCTGTGGAAAATCCAGGTGGTCTTTTGCGAACTTCAGACGTGCAGCAAGGTTTTTTTTGGACAGCAGTGGCTTCTTCCGTGGTGTCCTCCCATGAACACCGTTCTTGTTTAGTGTTTTACGTATCATAGACAGAGATTTTAGCATGTTCCAGAGATTTCTGTAAGTCTTTAGCTGACACTCTAGGATTCTTCTTAATTAACCTCATTGAGCATTCTGCGCTGTGCTCTTGCAGTTATCTTTGCAGGACGGCCACTCCTATGGAGAGTAGCAACAGTGCTGAACTTTCTCCTTTTATAGACAATTTGTCCTACTGTGGACTGGTGAACATCACGGCTTTTAGAGATACTTTTGTAACCCTTTCCAGCTTTTTGC